>NC_063197.1:12653982-12771482 GCF_017589495.1 Alosa alosa
TATTAGGAACTTACATTTTGTTTGCGCAAGAAAGACAAAATACAGTGTACAACTTGGGGTTAAATGCCTTGCTCAAGGGCACAATGGTGGAAGCTAGGAGTTGAACCAACAACTTTCAGGCTACTGCACGCTAGCCCAGCTCATAACCACTACACTACCACCGCCCCAAACGGATACAATAATATCATTTAAATAATTATTCATTCTCTGTTCACAAATTTGAAACATTCCACCTCTGAATAGAAAACCAGATAACTGAGTAGATTATTTATTGTTTAATTATGTAGCTATGTGATGAATGTCAGGTGATTGTCTAATTTCATTCCAATTACACAATGATCATGGAGGATAGCCTGGTTAACACCAGACCACTTCTCAAATGTCACTTGCTAATAGGTTTGTCTGGGTTCTCCTAGGCTACATGGAGGATACTCTGATGAAGACTCTGTTGTCACCATCATTACCACAGTCAATTCATCCAAGTTCAAATTGAACTATTGAAAAAATGAACATCAAGATGTGGGGTCATTACCACAGTCAATTCATCCAAGTTCAAATTTAACTACTGAAAAAATGAACATCAAAATGGTCTATCACATTATTGCATTTAAAGAATCACATGTGGTTAAAATAACGAGTACTTCATGCTCATATTTCAAAGTGGAGTCAAAAGTACAGTATTTGTCTTTCAAACATAATGGAGTAAAAGTCACAAGTTTCCAAAAACATTCATACTCAAGTAAAGTACAGATACTCAAAAATAATACTTAAGTACAGTAATCAAGTAAATGTAGTCACTGTCCGCCCCTACTCTCTTGATTGTCTGAAATCTGGAGGCAAAGACGTAAAGGAGCCTAATAAAAAAATGCTTATTTAAAGAAAAGTGGTCATATGGATTTAGATATTAACATATAGACATTAACATATGGTATGATCAATCAACAATAATATTGATATCAAAAGCTTTTTTTAAGTAACTGCATTGTCCTGCAGTGAGTTTCTTGAACAAAATCAATGACTTACTACTCAGTTCATATAGAGATACATAAATCAGAAATCATAAATAACACATATATGGCACACTGTAAAAAATTGAATTACGCTTTGTTCAAGTAATTACATGTTCACAATTGAATGGACAGGAAATAGGAATTATTATTAACGAACAGAAAAATCCACATCAAACTGATAGATTGCATCTCAGTGATGTGTGAATATATACAAAAGTGAATATTCCGAATTGAAAATACATAATTGCCACAGGTGTTTATTCAGCGCATGCGCTTGCTGGCCAACACACGGGGTTTCTTTTCCTCTCAGCATCGGAAGGGCTGGGCAACGTGCTTCTCTCCGGTTGAAGTTTTCTCCACTTGACTTGCAGGATGGCCAAACTTTGAAAAGGTACGTGTTTAACAGGCTTTAAGCATGTATTCCTCATTGTGTCCTACTCAAGAAATGATTTAACATGTCTGTGTGCGTTTTTATGAATTTAAGATTTCGATTGACCAGGTGCTAGTTTTGACGCAGTGTTTGCTATTGGGCTAGCTCATATGGCATTCGCGTTAGCTAACTTTCGAGCGACGGTCAGACCATATTGACTGTTTGTTTATACCATTTACAAACTGTCAGCGCATCTGCGGTACAGTAGGCTATGGCCCTCTTCTTTAACCAGTGCGGTATTTCTGATTTCAGTGTGCACAATGATCATGCATCATGCAATGTTCACAAGTTGAGTGCATTAGTCCTGTGCCACGGTGCCTGTCTATCTGGCACTAGCCATATAATTTACCAGACCAGATAGAGCTCGGCATATGGCAGATTTGAATTCAGCACACCCAAATTGACAATGTATGACTGTTTGCCGACTTTGTCTCACAAATGCCTTTGGGTAGCCTGGCCATTTGCCATCCCCTTGGTACGCTTCGCTTCCACAAGGGTCTGGGATCTCGGCTATTGACAAACGCTTGCAAGCTGGAGGCGTGGACTCTGTAGAAGTTTGAAATGATTGGATCTGATTTCACCCAATCGCTAACGTTTAGCCGTGACGTACGTTATGCGCCAGCTCGATCGTGAAGTAAGCTACGCTACGACGCTCACCTGAAATTGCGTGCCTGATACAACAACCCAGAGTGATAGAGAAAACAGCAACAACCATTCCCCACCACGAAGACAGAGCGAGCAAGATGGATGTAAATGACCGATGCCGGCTTTGCGAGACAAATTTAAGAGTTAGTGGAAAAATAGGAAATAGCAGGTTAATATTCGACAGTAAGGTTGAAGATAATATATCATCACAGTTGTCAAAGCTAGATCTCAACATTGAAAACACGCCGCTTCGTTCGTACCGGGTCTGCCGTGTATGCTGTAATGTAATATCGAGGCTACTGCGCGATACAGAAGTTTTACAGCGATGGAAAGAAAATGAGACAGCAAAGGTAGTGGAGTCCTGTCCGGAGAATGATGGCGATGACACTGCCTCTGCCCCCACCGACAAAAGAGGCCGGGAGCCCACACCCTCAAAAACTTCACGAGCAAGAAGTCGAGAACATCGACCGACTGGCCAGCGCCAAAGAGGAACAATGTGACCGAGGTAAGTTAGGGAAATTAGGCTATTCAATAAATTGTTTGTCTGACAGTGTATGTTATGCCTTTTCGTGATTTGTTACAACATATATCTACATAAAGTAAAATATAGCTGCAAAGCACCCTCATAGGCCAATTGTTAGGAACAGTAAGCCTCTTTAAATAACACAAGAGGTCTTCAACCTTTCCCCTCCCCCTCACGACAAAATTAATGTTGTGTGACTGTTCAGTCGGTCACAACACAAAGTAGTAGGCAAGTAATAGCAGCGCTGTGAACGTGTGCGTAATGTGTCTTGGGCCAAGAAGATAGAAGGAGAGCTACAAGCTAGCTTGTTTTGGAAGACCCTCCCCCACATTATCCCACCATAGAATAACCTCTGTCTTGGCAGTTGCACAATGTTAATGCTATACCTAATGTACCTTTTTTGTCATGTTAATTCTATAAAAGAGTAATTTTATATTCATATTTCAGATTACGATCACCTATGGCAACCATTCAAAGAGAACAATTGCATGCCAAGCCGACATAGCTGGAATTGTGGAAAATGTTGCAAAGCAGAAGTTTGCTACAGCTGCCAATCTCATTTCACACAATAAAGAGGTAATGGAGCATTTACAACACAGTGTGATGGACATAGTGGAGACGGACTGTGTGGCTCTCTGCAAACCACAAAATCACTTCATGCTGTGGAGGGCAAGTGGTCCTGACCTGCAAAACTTTTCATTTGAAGAGTTGCTTGATGACCTGAAGCGGCTGCCCTTTCCTTTTCTGCATTTTATCTAAAATCGCAAAAGACTCCATTCCTCACATTTGTGCAGCAGCCTCAATAGCCTTGCGGAGTAGAGAACCACGGTTATCTGCCCTTGCGTACTACGTCAACTGTGTGCTACTGTATGGTGGAGCCAAAAAGGCAGCTTTTCAGCGTCTTGCCAAAATGGGCATATGCACAACACACATCCATGCTGTCGGAAAACAGAAAGAGCTGGCCCAGTATTGCATGTGCCCGGTGTTTACTTTGAAACAGGACCTGGAGTCATACTTAAAAAACCAAAGGACAGATAAATGAGAAGGGAGTCTTCAAAGGAGCCTGGAAGACCTTTCCCTATCAGGTGAGACTATGTAACCCAGTCTTTATATAAACCTTATAGGTATACATCTGTTATTTTTATGGAATAGCAATTTTAACTTGTGTTCTTTTATTTTCCATAAAGACATGTCCACTAGCAAATCTACCAAGGAGAGCGATGCCCTGGACGTTTTCACGTTTAGCACTTTGACTGACGAAGAGATGGCTGATTTGGGTGTTGCTCCATTGTCTGCCCCAGTACTTCCAACCAGTCATACACCCCAAACATATTCCATAATACCAGCATACAACGCCTACAAACAGTTTGTGCAGACAGATACAACAGCTCTTTTCCTGGCAGCAGCTATGGAACATTTCCATATGGATGATGTTACAGGTTTGTATCTGTTACAATGACCTTATAGAATAAAATGATTGTCTTTGAGATACTGATTTAAAAGAATGTCTTCAAATTTATAATTTCTATTCTCAACCATCTCTTCCTGCCACTACAGAGGGGGTGATTCCGGACCATGTTCTGCAGGGGACTGAAGCGGAGAAAAGAACCTGGCTCCATGACACAGTGGCGGACGTGGTAGACAGGTTTATGACCTCAACGGACACCCTACAGCTGTCAGCTGCAGTGACTGGTGCAGCAAGAGCAGAACACACAGGAAAGGAGAAGCTGCCTTGTCGTCAGCCTGGTTGTACCAGAGTCTACGTGAACAAGAAAAGCCGAGAGAACCATGAGCAGAAAGTCCACCATCTTGTCGCTGCATCTGTGCCACCTGCTGCTTCCTCAAGTATGCTTGACTACAAAAAGCAGCATACAGAGGCCAGACTGTGCTTTGGCTTTTTGCTCTGGGACATGCTGGACGCTGTGAAAGAGGGAGATGGGGAGCGTTTGCTGAGGCTATATAAGATGCCACTTCTAATGTTCAAAGCATATGGGCACACTAAGTACGCCTACAGCACATTTCTGCTAACAGTGCAAGTCAATGCCACCATGTCCCCTCAGGTTGCACATGATGTAACTTGGAACAGATTTTTTTAATGGCAAGGGTGGCAAAGGCAAAAATATACCTCTCGATCTGCACCTTGAGCATCTCAATAACTTTCTCAAATCCTTTCTGAGGAACAAGGGCACAAATCTAACAGAAAGCACAGCAGACAGGGTCAGCAGATCGTTGGGTGTTTTAAAGTCCCTCATGGACACAGTTGACAGAGAGTTGCAGATATCGCAGCCTAGTGGCACCCACCGTGCAGCCGATGTTGAGAAAGATGTGAATACTTTGCTGGAAGTTTTCAGGAAGACTGAAGTCTTCAAATTCCAACCAGGAAGGCACTTTTCTGCATTCCTTGACTTCAATCGTAACATTCTCTCCAGGTTAAATTACGAGGGCTTATGTCAGTGGATGCGTGCAAAGTTGAAAGAATGGAGGGCTGTAGCACTATAATAATTCACTTGCCACTTTCATAGGTACCTTTCTAAACCTCTTGCATGGGCCTGCTTGGGCAAATGTTATTTGTGGAAAGAGAATGTATATACTGTAAATATTTCGTTATTTGTGGAAAAGAGAATGTATATAGTGTAAATATTTCATTGTTCATTGTTTTTCATTGCTCTTACAAACAGAAATGTAAGTACTTCTCTGTTCATATTTAATATGGCTGTCGTCACACAACAGTCAATAGTCAACTCCTAATAAAGACCTTTTACTTTACTTTGGTTCATTCTGAGAAAGTCACTACAAACATGTTTTCTGCAAATATTAAATAGCAAGTTTATTATTTACAGGCGAGTTTTGATAATTGGCAAAAAAAAAAAAAAAAACACATTTAAAACCATATGTTCAAATACAAAAGTGTGTCCCTCCCTGCATGGGAATAATCAATTCACTGCTCAGACTCAGAGCTACTGACATGGCTCCTAATTGCTGCATCATCATCATCATCATCCACCTAGTCAAAGTAATTACAGTAATATAGATCTGGCTCAGTGAAATCCCCACCCGACTCAGACTGCAGAGTAAAATCCACATCTCCAAACACATCACAAATGATAAGTAATATCTCCTTGGCATGGTTTAAGCTGAAAACAGGAAGGTTGGCAATGATGTATGACAGATCAAAGATATACTGACAATGGTCCAACACAGAATCCACTAGTTGTTGAGTGAAACCAGTGCATGCTTCTTGTGAGGTGAACAGTCTAGTAGATGGACTGATAGACTGGCCCTGTAGCCATTTAGCAAGTCTGCAATCAATGACCTGTCCTCTGCAGCCACATGCCTACATCTCTGGTTAGCTCTTTTGTCCTGAATCACTTCGTAAATTGGGGTGGGTTCTGAGCACGAGCTGGATGAACAAGAGCAGACAGTGTGGCAGTATGTGCAACAGAGATGACCTGGTTCTATGTGGCTGGGTTGATCTTCAAAATGAGAGTAGAGAAGTTTCCGGAAACATGTTTTTTGGCAATCTGCAAGCACTTCCTTGACTTCATCCTCCACCTTAAAACTTTGACTATTGTTGTAAATAACAGCATGAGATGGTTCACCATTTCTACCAGCCCTGCCCACCTGTTGTATTATTGACTCCAAGTCACCTGGAACTCCATACATAACAACATGAGACACATTAGGGAAATTCAACCCCATTCCCAGGGCTGAGGTAGCAACCACTACACGGCAATTCCCTTCCCCCCCAAGTGAAGACAACAATCTGTCTTTGTTTTGAGGGAGGGTCTTGCTGTGGAACATGCCAATCAGCAGGTTCTGAGCCTGGTGATCAGGATCACAGTCAACCCAGGCGTGCTCTTGAAGCTCAGCCTTCAAGTATGAAAACACTCCCCACCAGGGGCGGAGGGGTGGGGGGGGGTGGGGGGTGCGGCACGCCCCCGGGGGCCCGGTGCGAGGGCGCCCCTCCCCCACCTCCAGGTAAGGTGGGACGGGCCTCTCCCACGGCACAAGGCCGGAGGAGCTAAGATCATGCAAACGGTTTCTTTTCAATCATTTTCATCAGAGCGGGACGTATTAGGCTTATAGGTTGCCCCAGTCAGGATGAGTTATGACTACGGTTGCTGAAAAGTTTTGAAATTTACTTTGATGATTTAGTAGGTGTAAAATATTGAATAAAATGTTCTGCTGTATGTGAGTTTATTTTAACTCTCATATTGAACTTTACGACGTGCAAATTTACAAAATTGGATCAACGATATTGTCTCCTACAGGCGTCAATGAGAGAACACTTACACTTCGGCCTACATGATTTTGGTTTCGATTTTCTAATTGGAGTAAGTCTTTGTGACAACACGTCATCATGATACATTTGATAATGTTTGATCGTTGTTTTGGTATGAAGCATCTTTTACGTAGCCTAATGAATGCGCTCTAGAAAGTGAAAGTAGCCTAACCCAGGCCTATATGCTCTGTGTCTGAGCTGTCTGTGCCGCGTCCGCAATTGATTACGTTCCTCAAATGGAGAACACATCAATCCCATGGTATTTTTTTGTCTTAAAATGCATGAAACATGCAAGTTCAAAATCCCGCCGGTAGCCACGTTACATCTCTGTTTCATATTTGCCTAGGCTACTAGCCTACAATAAATTGAACGAACTCAACTGACAACAGGTATATCTACTGATTCGGTCATTGAGACTACAGAATACAGACTACAGAATACAGTACAACAAACTTTCTGTCTTTCTGAAGTTTATTTTTGTATTCCGGGGTACAGTAGCCTAATTGCATAATGTCTTGACAATAGTTTTTCTTACCGGCTTGCTGTTTAAACTGAATGCGCCGCTCTGAATTTTCCTGCCAGGTTTATGACGTAAACCTCATCTCAGATCTGGCATTGCCTAAACTCATCGTGTGGGAAATCAGATTATCTGTCAATAGGCCTATTGGGCTTTGAAAGTAAGGGATATTTGCTCAGTAATAGTAGACTACATTTTGTAACATTTACAGAGAAACCGAGGGGATGCAACCACCCAGCAGTAACTTCTGCATTCAGTGATTTGCACCGCCCTAATTTTATTTTTGACTCTTCCCGTCACCTTTGCAACCTCTGAGCGCTCATTCTCCAAGTTAAAGATCATTAAAAACCACCATAGAGAATGAGAGAGCAAAGAAAATGGACATACACAGAGCATCGTGGACGAGTTCGCGGAGCGCAAGGCTCGTCGTACTGTATGCCCTTCAAATAGTGCTGCGTATTATTGTTGTTTTATTATTAGGGGTCATGTAGCCTAATGTTTTTGTTGTTGTTCTCTTGGTTACACTTCATGTACGTTCGATGGACTTCAAAATGACATAGTTGCTCTCCGTGCCGCTGACGCTTGTAAGACCCGCTGTTGCGGGCATGTGTAGCCTATGTTGTAAAATTATGGTCATGTGCCCCGCCCCCGGCCCGGCTCTGACTTGTTCCGCCACTGCTCCCCACCATTTTCAGTGTCTGGCAGTACACCAGCACAGGTTGCATTGAACAGCCCTTGTCCTTAACACGTTGCACAAGCCAGTCAAAACAGTTAAGTTCATTGCTGGGCACCATGCACAATCCCAGTTGGATGTTTCCCTTGTTAGGGCTGGCAATGATCTGAATGCAGTTGTCCATATGGAGAATTCTTCTGACTCTGTTTCTAGACTTGATGTCTGCAGAAGCTGTCAGGGCCAGTGTTCCTGTGAATTTACAAAAAATATAAAGTAAACAAGTGCTCCTGGCAAAAAGGGTTGTTTTGTGTAATATGCCACAATAAAGGACAACATAATGAACATCACTTGTAACAATGCAGTGTGTCCAGGTAATCACTCAAAGGACATATTGTTATTGACCCTTGCCACACAGAATTTTCCCAATATATTTTTACGTTTTAAAAGACACTGTTCCACATTTAAGTCTGGAACTGAGACATAACTTAAGAAGTCAACTCACCCTCCTTGGTAATTGATCTCAGCTCGCCGAGTTTTGCAAAACTCTCTCGAAATGGCGACTCGCCTTTAGCCGCTTCACCCCTGAGTGAGTGGAGAGCAAAACAGTCACGAACTGTACGACATAAGTTTAAAAGTTAAAAGAATGACAACGTAAGTCTACTACGCTATTGGGTATGAACAAAGGTGGCCTTGTTTAAGAGCTTGCTTACCATTTATAGGTAACATGGACTTCATCCACGACCAGGCCCAGATCTAGGCTGCTCAGATTGGGGGGGCAAATAGAAATTTGGGGTGGGCACAATGAATAATTTAAACACACTGTGAAACCTGAAGCCCAAAGTTGGAGACATGCATTTAGACATTGCTGCAAATGTAAAACCGGATTACTCTGGAATGGCTAACTGTACAGGGGAATGCTTTACACCTTTGTATTCGGTAAGGTCTGCTGTTTCTTCTGATATATGGTTTGTCATGTGTTCGGGAAAAATTTGTGAAGTATTCCACCGAGATGAATGGGTATAGGAGATGGGCGCAGAATGTAAGATGAATAAATTAAAGTTACTTTTCTCGTGAACCGTTTACCACAACTTGCGGCTAACATTGTTTAAAAGCTGAGAAAAAGCTCTTTTGTGTGATGTGATACTGTACATGTAATATATGTGTGAAGAGTAGGCTATCGGGAGTATGCTAGTTCAGCAAAGAATGGGTGAATTTGGACGCACTTCTTTCTTGCCGTGCGCTGTCACGTTCTCCACTGCGTAAAAGACATAGGCTAAATTAATTTGCGTTGTGAATGCTAAGCTTAACTTGACAGGCCATAGGCTAAATAAAAAAAAAAAAAAAAAAAAAAAAAAAAAAAAAATCACTAGTCGGATGCAAAGCAGAATATAGAAAGAAAGGGGCACCAAGCACAGTGGCCTGTGAACCTCCGATTTTCAAAGGGACATCACGGCCAACGCAAGGGGCAACAACGTGGCCGCCGTAAAATTCACCCTGCTTATAACACAGTTAAGGAATGACCAAACTAACTGGCTAGATCCCTTAGAAAGCTAACATATGCACATTAGCTAACACTACAGTTAAAAGGGCTTTATTTAAACCAGCAACAATAATCTATATTACATCTAGTAGCCTATAACCTTTATGGAAATATAGCTAAGCCCTCTCTACTGAAGTATGAAACAGCAAGTGATGCACACAGTGTGGAATGGTAGGGGAATGCTGCTGCAACCAGCAAATTAGCACCCTCGAAATTTAGACGGGATGAATTAGAAAAGTGTGATTGGCAGATTCAATAGCTGTCAATTAAAATTGACCAATTAGGTGGGGCAGAAGAAATATTTGGGGGGGCATTGCCCCTCCCAGCCCTATTCTAGATCCGGCCATGTCCACGACTATACCGATGAGGCTGTCCAGGTAAACAGACGAGGTTAGCATCCGTCGCCATTTCGAGTTGAGCAGCCTAGACTCTGGGCTCCTGAACACCAAGCTGAAGCGTCCGTCCAAAAGATCACGATCGTCGTGAACGCCAAGCTCCTAACTTTTCCGCTTGCTTAACTTGATCCTCCATCAAGGCTAGAAGAGAGGACACCACAACAACAATGGGGGTAGCTTCTTTAGCTTTAGCCTAGCCACCTCCTTTGCTATTAGCGGAGCCAACTTGAAAATCAAACTTTTCCCAAACCCAGTAGGGATTAGAGCCACGACATCTTTGCCCGAAATAAAATGTGTTAAACACTCCTTTTGTTCAGACTTCAATTCTTGAATATTTGGAAGCGTAGCCAGCACGGACTGAATTGCTTCAGTAACTTCCACCATTGCCAACTCCTCTAGGACTACAATTCAAACACAGCGCAGAATCTTGACGTCGTCTCACAACTCCCGCCTCCTGCTCGCTGATTGGTGCAGAATCGAATCTACAGCTGCTAACGCAGGGGCCAATGGCGAAATCCCAGGCGGGTAGTGGAGGGAGATGAAAATCGGCCGAGAAGCATTAGGAAGGCAATTAAGGCCAGGCTAGCCTTTGGGTGTCACAGTCCTGGATTTCAGTACCAGTGTAATAGTCGTGTTCAGAGAATTGGATAAATTACACTGTGTCTCTTTTATAAGTACTATGTCACCTGGTTAGCTTTGGTGTGTTCACCTGCCATTGTGGGATTGGCAAATGTGATTGGTCAAGCCACAGGCCCTGCTGTAATTTGCAAATTCACTTATTGGAGCTCACTGCTTTCTTTCTTTCTGATTACATGTTTCAGATAGGAACACCAAATCTCCCATGTTCTGCAAGTACTGTGGTTTTTCCTCAGACCAGGACAATCTTGTCAGACACCATGAGCTTCACCACAGGAGACCCCACCACTGGCCTTATGTTCACTCCAACTGTCCTTGTGTGTTTAAAACTCGAGGAGCCTTAAAGTCACACATTTCAAGACATCACAAAGGTGCACTTGTTCATGATCAGTCTAATTTCACCTTCAAATGTGAATGTTGTGATTTTCAAGAAATATGTTCTGAAAGGGACTTTTTTTAAACACCTGGGAAATCATCTTAAATTCAGGAAACCGTTCAGTGTTCCTTTTTAGGTTGTGACTTTAAAACAAATGCTTACAAAACATTCAGTTCACATAAAAGCAGAAAACATAAGCAGTATAGTACAAATGACTTTAGAACTGTGATTCAGCCGTTTGCTGTAACTGCAGCTGGAAGTATTGATGATGGTGCTGCTTCAACTTTAATTCAACAATAATCGAGTCATGTGTTGGAGGAATATGCAGTAGAACATTTTGATGGTACAACAGTTGAGAACAAACTTGCAAGTCTTTTACCGTCTCACGAAGTGCAGTGCAAACATTCAAGACATTCTTGACAAAATTGCCCATGCTGCCTTTGATATAAAAGCATACCCTCAGCCTCACAAAGTAGAATCCATTGCAGTTGCTTTGATCTCCAAATACCCATGCCTCACAGATGTTGATGGCAACAGTTATGATGGCTGGCTTGGCAGTATCCGGAACAAGTTCAACAACTTCAGAGCAAAACTGCGACTGGCAGGTTGCAGTGACGTTTCCCTCAACAGCAAAAGGAAGGCCGATGGAGAGACTGGACCATACACACTGAAGAAGGCCAAGCGTGGGGAGATCAACCATTTTCCTGAACATCCAAATCAGCAGGATGATTCCTCACTTGAACAGCAAAGAAAGCTCTTGGTGGAAGTGTAACCAATGTGTAAATAACTTTTTCTTCTGGGGAGTTACTGTAACCACACAACACACCAGAGTCAGAGGAAATTGCGATATAAAAATATAGGATTTATTACAGTGCATGAAAATGCACTGTTCTGTTATCCGAAGTCTTCTTCTTCTTCTTCTTCTTCCCAAATGTCTGTCTAATTCAGCTTTAACCATTTAACGTAGAAACTTTGTTCAAACTTTGTAACGTAGGTCTTGAAAAGGACACGTGGGGAATGCATTTTTCACTTTTGTAAACTTTATACTGAGATATTAATAAAAAAACAAGCTTATTTGCACCTGTGTCAACTTCCAGCTGCTCACTATAAGGACCCATCAAAGGGCCAATTAAACTGATTGCACCCGTTTCAACTATCCAACTTTCTATCCATTCATCCTCTTCTAACCATTCATTTATCCACCCATTAAACTATCCATCAACATCCATTAAACAATCTGCCCATCAACATCCATTCAATTTTCTGTCTATCAACATCCATTACACTATCTACATTCAACTTTTAAACTATATAGGCCTACTCTGTCTCAGGCTTTAAGCATACAATCTGGCTCTCTTAAGACTACCATTTCCTCTGCCCACAACAGTTTCAAAATAAATGTCCTCACTACAATAATTCACTATTAAATAATTTAACCATTTAAACTACTCAACTATTTAACTGTTCAGCCATTTCAACTGTCAGTTGTTATCAACTATGACTCCTGCCAACTGTTTCCAAATAAAAGTTTGTTTGGCATTTTATGTTAATAAACAGTACGTTTATATTTTCATGCACTGATAATTTCCTCGAAATTACATTTTCTAGTTTTAAATACAGTCACTTGAGTTTCTTCTAAAAAAATGACTCCGTTAATTGAGAAGGAATCCAACATTCCATAGATCCACACAGAGGAGGGAGAAGGAGCCAGCTAGGACGCAGCAGCAAACGCAGGCAGATTCGTGAGGGGGCGGGGTCACACCGTGACTGACGTCAGGTACCAGGGTCCGGCAGACACACTAGGATGGAATCTGCTCTGCCCTCCACCCAGCCCTCACCCACCTGGAAAAAGCACTGGCAGAGAGAGAGAGAGAGACTCAGACCACCACCTCTGCAACTGGCTAAAGCCCCAAGAGTCAAATTCCTGGGGGGTGGAGGGCATAGGAGACAGGACATTTACAGGGAAGACTCCCAATATTCAATGTTCCCCAACAACAATTCAATGTGAGAGAGAAGGAGAGGTCAGCACAGCAAATCTTCACGTCAGTGTCCAAAAAAAACAAAGCTTCACACCGCAACACACACAATTACGATGCAATTGAGTCCATAAAAATACTGGGAATATTCTTTCCAAATGCCCAACTCAGCAGTTAGGTTAACAGTCCCCAGTGTCCAAAAAAAAAGCTTCACACGCAACACACACAATTATCACCATAAAATACTGCCCCAACTTGGAGTAGCCCAATCCATACAGCAGTAGGTTAACAGTCCCCTCTCGTACCACAGCCCATCTAGTGTAGATTTAAGGAGCATGTACTTAACTTGGCAGAGGAGCGACGAGAAGTCACACCTCCGGTGTAGGTCACTAGGCAACACAGAGGCCTGTAGCAGCAGCGCTGGTTCAGTCAACAAACAGCAATAGGCCTACGCTGGTTACGATCGGTAACGGTGTACTTTCCCTCTGGCTGGAGCTGCAGGAGCAGTTTTCTTTTCCCCAGGTTCTCCGCACGATGGTCTCGTCTTTGCTCATCTCTCCCACAGAAATCAAACGGAAGGTTAGAAACCCACTTCCTCGTCTCTCATGCAAGGGGATCCGGTCACTTAAAAAACGCTGTCAATAATTATCCAAATCACCACACCTGTGACAATTACGCCTGTGCTTATCTCATATGATAACCCAAGACAGGTGAGCAGAGCATGTCATACCACAAGCCACCACCAGGAAGCAGACATAACAAACAAACACAGACAATCATCCCAGTGACAGAAGCATCAAAGACAGCCAAAATAGATGAGAAATTCGTAAGAGAAACGATGGAGATGACCTTTTCCCTGAGGAGAAGGGAGATTGTTGATGACCAGCCGATGGTGATAGAAGTGCAAGACAGATGGCCTGCTTTATTATGACCGCCGCACAGCGAAGCTGACATATAGGTTTAGTCAGATTTAAAAAAAAAAAAAAAATTCTTTTTCGCATGTCCAAATTTCCGTCAAGGATTCCCGGGACACTGAAAGACCGGGGTAGACGAAACTTGGTGGGCATGTAACCCCATATGGATAGCATGGAACCATCGTTTTTCATTTTGATCTGTAGCCCCCGCTGGACTGCACCCCCCGAAAGGAGGGTAGGGCAGATACAGTTTTCTGTGAATATCTCGAGAACTGTAAGGTTTAGGAGGACCATTTTTTTTGTATGTTGATCTCAAGGGGCCATGTCAACCCATTCCATAACCACTCATTTCATGTATAGCGCCACCTAGTTAAACACAAAAAAGTAAAAATGAGGTGTTGTAATCGCAGGTATCTGTGACCTAACATAGTCAAAACTGCGAAATTGGAAGTGTAGGATCATTATGACACCCTCTGAATGCACGCCAAGTTTCGTGGAATTCCGTTCATGGGGGCCACACAATAAATTAATTTATGTTATTATACACCAACTGGCCTGTAGGTGGCGGAGACAGTTTTCTGTGAATATCTCGAGAACCGTGGGGCCTAGGAGGTCCACCTTTTTTTGTATGTTGGTCTTAAGGGGCATGTCAACCCATCCCATTACCACTTATTTCATGTATAAAGCCACCTAGTTAAAAATGAAAAAGCAAAAAATTAGGTGTTTTCATCACAATATCTCTGGCTGACATGGTCAAAACTGCACGAAATTGAAAGTGTAGGATCATTATGACACCTTCGAATGCATGGTTTGTGAACTTTTCGTTCATGGGGGCCT
This sequence comes from Alosa alosa, assembly GCF_017589495.1. Classification (NCBI taxonomy): domain Eukaryota; kingdom Metazoa; phylum Chordata; class Actinopteri; order Clupeiformes; family Clupeidae; genus Alosa; species Alosa alosa. The sequence goes on from NC_063197.1 coordinate 12,668,737, forward strand.
TACAATAAAATGATTTATGTGTACATTTAGTGACCGTTACACCAACAAGGATTCCCGGGACACTGAAAGACCGGGGTACCGCGAAACTTGGTGGGCATGTAACCCCACATGGATAGCATGGAACCATCATTTTTCGTTTTGATCTGTAGCCCCCCGCTGGACTGGACCCCCGAAAGGAGGGTAGGGCAGACACAGTTTTCTGTGAATATCTTGAGAACCCGTGGGGCCTAGGATGACCAATTTTTCTGTATGTTTGCCTCCAGGGGTCATGTTAACCCATTCCATGTGCACACATGTGCATAAGCAGATATACACGCACACACATACATTCACAGTAATCATACGTATGACACATATATTTAAGAATTTCTCAGAATTATGAACAGGCAAGATGGGGGTAGGGTTGTATAAAATGAATTTTACCTGTGAAATCTATGAACTAATCATGTTTTGGTACTTGTTGTGTAGCAGATACCAGTGAGAATTGAGTGTGGATAATGCAATTTAGTGAGACAGTTAGAATCATATAGGCCTTTCAGCGTGATTTATTTTTGTGGAAAAAATGTGCTGGACTGGGCGGCAGTCATATTTTGTACCGCTCTGCGGTACATCTAGTTTTTCAAGGAGCAGGTAAGAATTTACAAATTTGATACTGCTGTAGACATCTGGTTACATTTCTGTATGCTGAGAACCCTTCCATTGTTTGACCTGTTCCTTTTTGTGTATGTTGCTTTGTGTATTTGACAGATTGATGCTGAGTTTTTTCGCATCACAAACAAGATGCTATTGAGGACCTTTAGAGCTGCAGTGGACAATTACACTCCCAAACTACTTCGTCTGTACCGGGCCCGAAAAGCAGCCTTTGGAAAGGTTATGGATGATGTCATGGCGAAGCTTGATGATGAGGTATGTTGTGGTTGAAATTCTTAGCTTTTTGGAAGACTGCTCAAACCAGGCTAGGCTTTTTTTTTTATTTTAAACTGATCATATTAAAAAAACAAAGAACAGTTGCACTGCTTCAAAAACATAAAAGGAACAGCAAAGCAATGCAACTCCCAGGTCAGCCATGCTCCTATGTCAGCCTGTCCAGCTAGAAAGAAACAATTGTTGTGAAAGGGTCTTTGTGCAAATTTAACAGGCAATGGGTAGAAATTAGAGGTACTAACAAAAAAAACAGCCCGCAGTTATTCTGTTGTGGTGGCCACAGACCGTTTCTCTTTCTTTCTGGCAGATGATTTTACCGAGAGGCGGTGTCGATCACTCACTGAATTTGCTCAGGTAGTGCTGCTCATCCAAGATGGTACATCGTATGCTCTTCACAAATGTTGTAGGCAGCATTACCTGTGATATAAGCAAATTACTCCCCGGACCTCATGCCCTCTTCATGAAGTCTGTTTCTGACCATTTAGAGCAGAAACATTCACGGTAGTGGCCTGCAAAGCTCGTTTTACAGGCCTCTGGCAGTGTTCTTCCTGTGCCATATGTTGCAAGGAAGAAGATCGCAATCTTGCTGCTGGGTTGTAAACCGTCTATGTCCTCAACGTCCCCTGGTGTGCTGTCACGTCCTCTGGCATCTCCTCCATACTCTGCACACTACTGATGGGTACCGCACACATTAATGACCCATCTTGGATGAGTACCATTAGCTGAGCAAATTCAGTGGATGATCCACTGCCTCATGATACCATCAGGGATATGAAACTGTCAGGATGCACATGACCAAAAAAGATGATCTGTGGATGCCACAGAGGAATAACTATTTTTGGGGAATTATTTGGTTATTACCTCTAAATTCTATCCATTGCCTGTTATATTTGCACAACAGAGAGCAAAATAAATTCACATTGTGTTGCTTCCCAACTGGACAGGCTGATATCATAGATTGACTTGATCATGATTGACTTGAGTTTTATTGCTTTGTTTTTGGTGTCCCATTTATGTTTCTGGAACAGTGTAGTTGCTGGGGAAAATCTTTAATTAATATGGGAGTGGAAAAACAAATGAATGAGTAAAAATATTTTCACTATTAGAAAGTGTTTGAACTCTCAACTATTATGACTAAACTGTTTTTTCCTGCTTTTTTGGCATAGACCTCTGACATCCTCAGGCACCGCAAAGATGCTGCTCTTCGAGGACTTCCGGTATTTCTCCGTGAGGACCCTAAGGAACTTTTCAAAGAATGCCTTGTAAGTAGTCATTAGCATCAAACAGGAACTACGCTTTTTCCAACAAATCATATAATGACTTACAGTGCCTTTTTTATGTTTCATACTGTGTACACTATACTCGTACACATACAAGTATGCTGACATACATGTAGGACAGAGTAATAGAATACAACAGAGAATTAAAATAGAGTATTAGTGTAAGATGAGGTAATGAATAGAAGAGGGGGTGGGTGTCTTTGTTGATTCACCTGTGGCACCTCCCTGAGGGCAACAGTTCAAACATCTCAGTGTCATTGATCAGCTGGGGGGGTAAATGCATAGAAATTCAATGTAAGACATGCAGTGGTATTAGGGAGGGTAGAGTGGCACAGACTGAATAAGTGAGTGTGTGTGTATGTGGTGGTGGTACTGCCATTTCTCCTGGCATCCCCTCCATGCTCTGGACACTGCTGGTGGACACGACAAATCTTCTTGCCACACATTGATGTGTCATCTTTGAGAACCAATAGCTGAGCAACCTCAGTGGATGATACTCTGCCTCATTTAACCTACATTGTAGGTAGGCTACAGGGGTGTGAATACACGTGACCAAAAATCAGACAGAAAGTATTTGGGGTGGGGGTTGGAATGGTCTGTGGATGCCACCTGCAGAAAAAAAAAACTATTTCTTGGGCGTAGTTTGGTTATTACCTACAATTGCTGCTCATTGGTTGTTAAATTTACAAAACTGCAGGCAAAATGAATTCACAATGAGTGCTTCCTTTCTGGTATGATTGACGGGAAGTTGCATTGCTTTGGGTTTGGTGTTCCCTTCATTTTTTGGAGCAGTGTATAATACTAGTGTTGTGTAGTGTCATGTAATGGGACCCAGCCCCATGAGTTTTGTCATGAGTAGATGGTACAGGAGGGGGCAGAGCAGATTTGCAAAGTCAATGTGAGTGTAAAAATCCTTTTTTTGTGCTTTTGTTTTCTGCAGGAGACCGATGCAGATGATGTGGCTCTCCAGGGCGTGGCTGTGGGCATTCTTTATGTTCTCTAAGACTGTGGTCCAGGGACATCTACGCGAGTGCAAAACATTGCCGTCATCCTCGAAGAGAGAGTTGTTTTGGAAGATATCCCAGATACTCCAACTGCTCTGCCATACCTTTTTGGCTTCCTTTATGCCCTGAATATCTCCTACCCAAAGGCTCTGAAGTATACCTTCGATACTTTGCAAAATGTCTTCATGGAGATTGGTCCAAAATGAACACAGCGTGTACGATCTCTGAAAAACAAACTGGCACTGTAAGACTGACGACGAGGCTGTATTTTGAAATGCGTGTTGGTTACATCAAGTTCCAATGATGGCCCATGTTCTCACGGTGTTGGAGTATGGCTATGTTTCTGAGGAAAAAAATGTGGATGACATTTTAACAAACTTGCACTGTAAGACTGAAGACGAGGCTGTGTTTTGAAATGCGTGTTGGTTACATCAAGATCCCTTGATGGGGGTCAGCTCTATGTTCTCACAGCCCAATGGTCCCACAGCTTATTCCTGCTGCTCCATTTTCCCACATTTTAAGAAATTATTCAAATATAGGCCCACAATTCCATGCTGCCACATTTCCGAGTAAACTGAGAGCATGTGCCTTTCTCCCCGCCATGGAACATATGGCCTAAATTTGAAAAAAATCTTAGAAATGTGGGAAATGGAGCAGCAGGACCAATGCAATATGCAGTGGGACCAATGGGCCTAAAAAATGTTAACGTTAAAAGTCTTAGTGATGTGGGACCAATGGGCTGTGGGAACATAGACACGCACCCCCTTGATGGCCCATGTTCCCAACGGTGTTGGAATATGGCTATGTTTCTCTCTAAACCGGACAAACTTAATATGGATTTTTTGTTCTTTGGTTTAAATCAGCTTCCTTATGATTTTTCCTGGAAAACCTAAGGGTGAATAGAAGTCCACACATTCCTTTTCTGCACTTATACCCCTCCACTTGCAAAAGAGGCAATCTATCACCACAGAAAATACAAAATACATACTAGTGAAGGGCACTGTGAATACACACTCTCACACATTTTTTAAAGGCATCTTTACTTTACTTTTATTTTACCTTTCCATTGTAAATACTTCTCATGGCTTGAGCCTTTCCCCCTGGACATGCACATGTGCATTTGTTTTGAAGCCAAATGACATACTATGGAAGAATATTAGACTCAAAAGACTGTTCTGGCACTTTCTGTTGAATAGCCAAACCTTAGCATAGCCATAGGCTATTCAACAGGAAGTGCCAGAACAGTCTCATAAGTATTTGTACTTGCAGAAAATTTACTTGTGCGAGCGGCAGAGATTCGTAATGGCAGAATAGCTTTGTAATTCAAAGACAAGCAACTGTGGAAGGTTTAGTATCTGTGGAATATATTTGTAAGTGAAGGATATATGAGTAATCCTTCACTTACAAAAGTCCAATGTCAATTGAAATGTGCCCAAACAACAATACGCAACAATTACCCATAAACATGGATAAAAAAGCCTACAAAAAGTAGCCTTTTGTATCATCAGCTTAAGAAAGAGCTATTTCTATTTAAGACTTTTTTGACTACACAGTGATTTATATATGACGACTAGGTTTTTCACAATCAGACATGCATGCTAGACATTAATCTAAATAAACATCTCGCCTTTACATGGTTCTTTGGTTCACATGATATGACATCCATTTCAGGATGTTAATGTTCAAAGTGATCCTATACCAGTATTATGTTGAGACTATCTTTGTTTGTTTCTTTGTGTGTTTCTGAAGGAAGAGGGCTTGGACATCACCGAGGCTTGGCACAGATCTTGTGGGGAGGAGGCGAGTAGGTGAAGCCTAGCACTCCCTCCAAGCTGAGCTCCACACCTGGGACTGCGGAGAAGGTGAACCTCTGCAGCAGCGAGGCAAACAGCAGGAAGAGTTCCATGCGAGACAGCTGCTCTCCTAGACAAACTCTCTTCCCTGGGGTATGAATACATGTGACAACATGAAGATACATACCGGACCTAAATGTACTCAGATAAAAAGCATTGTAAAAAAGAATCAGTGACAACAACAACATTCTGTCTGTTGATTGCTTAGTCATTGACTACCACGGCAACAACAAACATGTCAGTTTGATTATGACATAATAATAAGTAAGGGATAATGGACGACACGTGGTCTGTTAACAGAAGTTAATGCACGGTCGAGGCCAAGATTCTGATGAACTTTAGCTTTGAAACATCGCTATTTTACTCAGCCTGCTGTCATCCATCTAGCTAAAAGCCACCTCCGTCATATGCTACAATGTTGCAATGTTCTGAACGTCTGCATTTTACAGCTTGGATGCAACGTGACAGTTCATTTAAACTTCACAACGAGTTCGGCGAATTAATATACTGTGTGATACGGCCAAAAAAATGGATCTACTTCATAGGTGTGCAGATAACATACGGTTAATGGTTAATGTGATAATAACATGTACTGAAGTCTTATATAAATGTGTGATGAGTCAGGCCCGTCGCTAGAAGGCAAGCAAACCAAGCAATTGCTTGGGGCCCCGAGCTGGCCAGGGGCCCCAAGACAACGACTGGTTAAGAATAAAATGCAACGACAAACTGTGAGCGCCCCTTTGATAGTCAATGCAGTAGTGCAATGACACTGTTACCGGCAATACCGCGATCCCCCTCAAGGGAGCCAGGTTTGTGATCTCTGCTGCCGGGAAAATTAAATATAAAACCTCGGAAGTCATAATGAAGCGGAGTTATGTGTCCGGAAGCCAGAAAAGAATGAAGAGAAATGAAGAGGATGACAAGAAAAAATAAGATAGTGGTAAATGATAAATTACACTGGATAAAATAGCTCTACTTGTCTTGTACAAATGATGTAATGTCGCAGCAGGAAGGCTAGCCTAGCAAAAAATGTTTTGTTAACTACCTGCCTGACGGCCCATGCTGCTTGTAACAAACCAGAACAGTTAGCGCAACTTTTTTTTTCGAACGGACGGAATATGGTTACATACTGTAATATGTTTATTAACTGGATAAGGAAGACGCAGATCTGTTCCAGAATCACTGTTTATCGTATTTAATGACATAACAATGCTATAGCTTTGTAATAGGTTTTGATGAAAGTGGCATAGCTTAACTCTGCTATACTAACTATTCGACCGTGATAATCTATTTACCAAATGGGGGTTAGGAAAACCACACGATAAATTCCGTGCATCAAAGCAGACTGGAACATTCATGTCTAGCAGTATTCATGTACGCCAGCTGTTTACTGTCTTTAAAGCACCAGGTGTGTCTGTCTAATTCTCAAACAGCAGAATGCTTAAATGCTATGTTAAGCTACAAGTAGGCCTAGGTCAATGTATAACATTAGCTTGGGATGTTTTTACAGTAAGCATTGGTAATTGTGAAACAGCTGCATCCCTTCTAAATATCAAAATATGGAAATGCTAACATATCTTTTCTTTCTCCCTCAAGGTGCTTTGCTTAAATTTATCAGCCCTCAGCCTTACTAAGGATACCCTGATGAAGGTAGAGTGAATTTCTCTCACTGAGCTGAGCTGTTAATGACCCATTCCAATATGCTAACAGTGAAATGGTCAACGTACTTTACAGGTAATTTCAGATTTTTTTTTCAAAATGTTCAAAACTAATGCACAGTATATATATGCAACAGCAGTATTTTCACTGTCAACATTTTTTGTTTATATAAAGTGTCGGTGAACTTAAACTGTATGGCTATGCTGTGGTTCCTGTAGGCTGTGCGGGGGGTGGGGGGGGGGCCTTCAGGTCCATTTTGCTTGGGGCCCCCAAATTCCTTGAAACGGCCCTGATGACAGTTTTAAAAATAGATTTAGGGCTTGATATTTGGTCACCTGCTGAAAACGGAAAGAAAGCATCTCTCCTGCGGAAGTGTCCCTCGGAATCCAGGAAGTGTTCAGGGTTAAACACATCAGGTGTCTCCCACTGACTTTTATCATGGAGCACAGATGACAGGTTTGCGGTTATCGCTGTTCCCTGAACAGGAAAAAACAACATCATACCATTTATTAATAAATTCCAAACAATTTAGGCTGTGTTCACAAAGGGCTTGAAGTTTAACAGCTTAAATGCTGTTCTTGTTTGTTTGTTTGGTTGGTTGGTTGGTTTTTTTCACACACACACACTTTTCCCCCTTGCTCTCCATACTTATATGGGTTCAATGAGCTAGGAGGGTAAGCATGTGGTTTTGCTCAGATGATTGAAAGGTCAAAGATCATTCACCTTGGGTATAAAGTATCCAGCCAGGGTGGTGTCTTTGGATGCCATTTTTGGAAATCCTAGTGGCACAACATTTCCCAACCTCTGAGTTTCATGGATGACTGCTTCAGTGTAATGCAGTTTAGGTCTGTCAGTCATGTTCGGGAACCGTGACTGGCCGATCACATTGTCTATCTCAGCCTGGACCTTTTCTGCAATAGAGAAATAGATCTGCTGGCTTAGACATACGTAGACACTTAAAGCTGCTGATTATAGTGTGGAAACCTCTGATGTACTGTGATCAGTGCTAAATGTCATATCTCATTCATAATGTCATTGTTATACATTATGCACTGGTAGGCATAGCATTGTTGTTTGTAAAAAAATCATATACATAGATGAGCATTTTCATGGTCTCTAGTGACAACTGGAATGAATGTTGTATGTAAAATAATGATAAAAAAAACCCACATTGATCACTTACGCTGCATCTCAGGATACTTCATCATGAAGTACAGGGCCCAGCGCATTGTAGTGGCAACAGTCTCTGTGCCAGCCTCAGCCATGTCGAGGGTGCAGACAATCAGGTTCTCCAAATTAAATCCTGCCTCCTCATTAGTACTCTGAAAGGCAGAGAAAAGGAAGGGCAACAGCCCTTGCTACAGCATACTGGATGAACTTCCGATGTCAGTTTAGCTTGTTAATGTTGCACAATGGTGTTCTATCACAAATCTAATGTCAATGTGATGTAATCTAATGTTATCTTTAAAAAAAGATAACATCACAAAAAAGCCATGGCTACCTGTCTGTTTTCTCACAGGAACAAACTGTCTTCTGTCTCACCTTCTCCATTTCACCCAGAAACACATCTACATAATCACGTGGGTCTGACGGATCCCTGTCCTCAACGTGTTTCAGAATCTGCTGTCGCAGGAAGTCTTTGAATATCTGATAGTTGGAGTGAACGGTCTGGTGGGGACCTGGCAGGTAGTGGAAGAGGCCTGGGAAGGCATTGTACAGCTGGGAAGGAGTAGAACATCGACACAGATGAACATGGGAATGTGGATCAAAATTGATCATGGTGCATTGTGAACAGGAGTGTTTGTGGTAAAATAAGAGGTAAACTATGAATTCTGTTATCACGTTAAGGTGAACTGCGCCATGCGGTATCGGATTTTAAAAAAAGGCATTCAGAACATGTTTGATGGGTGGAAGTTATTGCCCAATGTTTATAACAATACCAGTGATATTAAATGGTTCCTAGAGTGTTGATGAGTGTACATATTATGATTGTGGATAATACAGTGTGATTTTTGAATGTTAAAAGTTGCAGTTGCCGAATAAACTCTTTTGAGAGGTAGATATGGCTGAAATTTCAGAGGTGGATAAACTGTGTTTTATCTCCACTACAGCCCTGATTGTGAGGAATCAGAATTGTGGATTTTGCAATGTGTGATTCACTGACCTGTGCCTGTGCAGTCCCTGACAATATAACCGCCTCAGCATCTGCCCGGAGAATGTTCTGGAACTGCTCATCACTGTACTCAAACCGACGCCCAAAGACGACTGAATAGATGACATTTGCTGTTGCACTGCACAGCGTGTACTGCGGATCAAACGGCTCTCCTGGACAAAACAAAAAACAAACAACAAAGACAGTCATTAAGCATGTTTGGCCTATTAAAAACATGCTGCTGCTGATGACCTAGTGACTGTAACCCCCATAGTTATATATATATATATATACATAGATGCCCCCATAGATATATTACATCTATGGATGCCCCATTGTTCGTTGAGTTCTACTGACATGTATACGTTCTAGAGTCCAATGCAGTATCTATGGTAACACCTCTCTTACAGGGAGATTTTTCAGTGTGTTCAGCAGATTTCCCTCGTCGGAATAATATAAGACAATTTGGGAACTATTATTGCTCATTGCAAATCCATGAAATTTTGTGTAATGGCATGCCTCCGCAATGGCAACAACAGCAGTGGGAATGAATCACTGACTATTGACTGTTGACTACCAAAGAGCGCTCCACTGACTTTGTCCCTTCCCCTATGAACCAAAGGTAATAAATGTCAAAATCAGATATAGATTGACAGATCTACTTCTAGTAATCAATCACTCTTTGAAGCTAGACCTTAGGTCAATAGTCTTTCATTAATAATCTACAGCTTAACCAGCCATGTGTGGCCTCATTGATATTTACTGACACTGCTTTCGCTAACAGCTGTAGTGGCATATGTTTTGGAGTTACAATAAGCATGCATTAATATCTAAGCATGGAAATTATCTGTCTTTGACAGTTCAGTGTTGTTTCTATGTGAATCACACCTTGTTCCTCCTTGAATGCTTCACAAAGGTAGTGGCACTCTTGCTGAATGTGAAGCTCCAGGGTTTTCTTTCCTTCGCCAAAGTGTCTCAGATGGGCATTGGCAAATTTCTTCTGCACCTTCCACATAGACCCATTACTCAAGGCAATACCTTCGTTCAAAGACATACAACGCAAATGTTTGACATTCAACATAGCCTTGCAGAACTGGCATGTCACAATGCCAATCATGCAGTTTAGCATCAGATTCTTTACTCACCAATCCCTTTAAAGACCTTGTGGAAAAGAGGAACGATTGGTCGGTCTGCAAAACTGTCCAACTGAGTAACCAGGGCCTCCTTCACCATTTTGTATCCTGATATAAACACTGTTTTTTCACTGCCCCACCTCAGGCTGTACACGTCTCCATACACCTCAGCCAGCTTTAAAAAGTAAACACAGTGTAACTTGTCAGGAGGTCAGAGATATTCCTACTTACTTAGTTAACAAATAGTTTTTATGGTTTTAATTTTTTTTTTTATGGTTGATAGCCTTCCAATTCTGTCCTGCTGAAGCAGCACACTGATTGGCTTGAAAAGTGTATAGTCCCAGCACCTTTATTGGCTTATTTCCCACAGACAAAGTTCAGGACCATGCACAGATATGTGCAGAGTTTTAATGATAATTTTGAGGGAACAGAGTGGATGGAAAAGCTAGAGTTACATGAGGATATGGCAGGAATTTATTACATGGCTCTTCTTTACAAGGCAAGTAGAACGCTCCATTGACTTGAATGGGATTTCCCAAAGTTCTAGCGGTCATTATTTTGTCCGCTGCGCGTCAGGGTCCGGTTCGCCCTGTCGGGACTTATTTTCCCAATAATGACCGGCGTTCTATAGGCTACATTATCCCTTAGGCCTACTTAAAATAGCCACCAAGCTGTGATGTATATTGGAAATAATGCAGGCTAAGGTCAAATAAATACAAGAAGCTATTTTTTACATTTACTGAAATACATTTATGGGTCTGTATTTAGAATTCTGCTTGATAAAGCAAATGCCACAGTTATGAAGAAATTTACTGAAATAATACAGCAATCTAAGCTAAGAACTCTGGTGGTGATATTTGTTTGTGTGCAGACAATGTGGAATATTATTTTCCTACCTTGTCCATAGTTTTGAAATCTACTCCTGTGAAGACATTCCCAACTACTGGGAGAGGCCATGGTCCAGGTGGATAATTGGGAGGATCTTTGTTTTTGACTATATCCACTACAATCAAGAGAACACAAAAAACCACTAACCATCCTTTTAAGTCAAGCAAATCTAGCAACAAGTTTAGTATCATGACTGGACATGTCCTCAAAAGAGTCTTACTATGTGAATGCCCCTCTGTTGGGAGAGGAGACTATATGCTGTGTTATGTAACCCATTGCAAATTCTTCCTGAGTGAGGGGATGGGATGGGTGGGACTTAGTTCCTTTGTTTATAAAATGTGAAAGTTAATGCTCGATAACACTGTGCAATGGGTGTGAAGTTCTTCCAAAGTAAATTGCTTGAAAAGAAAAAAACCTTGGAGTTATGCCAAATGCAGTGCAGCTGGGAGCTTTGCAGTGTGATTGCTGTGTGAGCTATTTGTTGAATGTATTTGTGTTCCCTTTTTATATAATGTTCTCTTTATATATATAGTGTGTGTGTGTGTGTGTTTTCTGTTTGCGATTACAATCAGTATGTAGTAGAAATTCCCTATTGTGGTAATGGTAATACAATAAGATTTCTATAGTAGACCTAGATAAGATAGTATAGTGGTTATATAATACTTCTATGATGTACACCTCTATAATATATTACTCTAGGGTTCCTAGGCTACAGTCTTAGTAATATTTTTACTACCATATTTATCTGGAGACTCAGTCAGGAAGGTCAATCAGGAAACAGGCTTTATTCTTTTCAACGATGTGCATCATGGGAGATGCACCCACAGTATTCACCAGTATCTCTGTCTATACAAGATTAATCTTAAACTAAAGTTAGGTAGACTGTGTGAACTGCAAGCAGCATGCTATTCAGTTAAAAATAGCAAAGATCATTATGCCTATGTTCACCTCACCTCACTATTTCTTAATCCGTGCTTACAGCACTGCTATGTCCTCAGGAAAAGTAGCCTACCACAGGAATGCTCTTGTAATATGACTTTATTTTAAAGCATCTTATCAAGAAGCACTGGCAGCCAAATTTGCTTGTTTTTATTACAAATTAGCTGGTTTTCAAAATGATGAGACGTCTTAAATTAAGTCAATTAAGTAAAAATGGGAAAAAAAATAGGAGAAAGTGCTAGGAAAATCTCTTTATAAGCTACTAAAACAAGACCACCAACTAGGCCACCTAATATAAGTTGAATATCACTTGGTTAGAAGCAGTTTTTTTGCAATGTGTGGCATTTGCATTTTGTGTCTGGAGGCTGTAGCCTAGTACACACATGCCTATTGTCCGTTCCAATCTGAACAGAACTAGGACATTTGCAGGCTTCAGAAGTAAAACAAAAACCCAGATGAAGTAAATGAAAAGTTGATCACTGTGATCTAAACTTATACAAATAGCTTGGACAACAAAAGATGAGGATGCCGCCGCTTTCTTTCTGTGCTTCTGAAGCAACTCTGAAAGACTGAATTGTTTATGGCTGCTATATACTTGCCAGGATTATAGCCTATGATTTTGAATGCACGCAAAACTGGACAAAAAAAGTATAGAGAAAAGGCTAGAGTGGGCAGAGGCGATTCTAGAGTCTGTGGGGGCCCCAAGCAAAAATTTCAAGGGGGCCCTACCGACCAGTGTTCATCACTATTATGTTAGGCTAAAATAATCTGATACCAACGGAAAATTTATTAAATAAAACCTTTTTTTTTATTCCAAATGTTCCAAACATGAAAAACTTCTTTGGATAAAGTCTATCTTTTATTCTTAAATAAGCTACTTGGTTGACCCATCTCCTGACAATGTTACAATGTTTATTGTTTGCTTACAAGAATTATTAGCATGCAGAGTGAGAAGCGAACTGAAGGAGTTGGAGCTGGGAGAAAAATAGCTGGGCCTATAAACAGGAATGGAAAGAAAACTTTGCGTTCATCTTACCCAGTTTCACAAATGCAAAACCTGTGTATCAGATATGAAACAACGCTGTCACAATAAATAATATTATACCACACTACAAAACGCAGCTATTTGCTCCAAACAAGCACAAAGGCGCAATATTGAAGCGCTGGCCGAGGTCTATGCACAGCTAGCAGGATCCAGTGCATTCTGGTGTTCTTTCTCATATTTGTTTAAGCACCAACTCACAGTCTGATTGGTGAATAGGCTATTTGTAAATCGATATCGTAAAATAAAAGATTTAAAAAAATAGGACTGCCAGAATAATTTGACTGGGCCAAACAATATAAGTGGCGGCAGCTTTGGCCGCCTGTTGCTGACCCATGTCGTAGATTATAGTTTAAACTCGATGAGTTTAATTAAGGTGTGTCAATGATATTTTAATTTCATGTCGACTGAGCCGACAGGGATTTTACATTTTTTTTAAAAGTATAACGCCCATTCAGCCGACCGGGAGTTCAGAACTGCGTTAGGCGTTAGTGTTTATTATCTTCATGACTAGGCCTACAGGAGGAAGGCAGACAGTAGTTAGTCAGTTTGAGGACAATAAACGATGCATCAAAGGGTCAAAATATTGGCACCAAAGAGACCGAGGTGAAGTTAGTTTGATATTTGATATTCGGATATTCGACAGATATTAAAAAAAAAATATGCGGCCTGTTTCACCCCGTGTTTGCAGACAATGTACAAACAGATGACCTGTCTACTTGCTCCCAGCCGACCTTAGGGACCGTCTAAAAAGTACCTTCTGAATTACCTTCATAGTCTTTTTTGTCAATAGCTTTGACATCATGTGACCTAGTGACTCCAAACCAATGCAGAATAGTTATCCTATATGGGACTCATCGGGCACACCTCTTTTTATGATCACTGTATGCACACTGTATTTTATATGAATATTTTGAAGAAAATACATTATTTCCCATAAGGAATGGTCTCCTTTTTTTCAATACCTCCCAAGTCATGTGACCTAGGAACTCCAAACCAATGCAGAATAGTTATCCTATATGGGACTCATCAGACACACCTCGTTTTATTTTGGAAAATGGCCGCCATTAAAAATGGCAAATCAGGCAGATTTTATTGTATTGGTCTTGAGCTCATACATGCCTAATTTCATGCTTGTATCATAATATCTTTGGTCAATTCTGAGCAATAAATCAATTTCTGGGGTATTTTTTTGGCGGCCATCTTGGAAATTGGCCACCATTTCAAGTGGCCAATCAGGTAGATTTGATTGTATTGGTCTTGAGCACATACCTGCCGAATTCCACGCTTGTATCATAATTTGCACGATTTTTCCTGTAGCCGTTCTACTCGCTGTCTTACATGCTGTCTTGCCGTTTTAATATTTTCCCGAATATCCCATATTAGCCTACTGTAGCCTAATAGGCTACTCTCATAACATTAGTCCTGCCATCTGGCCTGTCTCTGTGTTGTCCTGTTGTTACCTGTAGTAATGTGTCGAAGCAGATGGTGAGGCAATGAAATTCAAGTTGACGTAATTTCCTTTTTTTATTATTATTAATATTAAGCTACCGGCAGATTTAAGCCTATGGTACGCTCCCGCGTACGCGGTACTGGTGAGCGCGTGACGAGAATTGCATCATTTTTAAGGCATGCATCGCGTCTTTAAGTCGACCAAAATTTAAGACCGCGCGTCAAAGTGACGCGTAGACTGCGCATGTGTGAAACGGAACTGCTGTAAACACTCCCCTCCAGTAGGTGGACCACATAGAAGAACAACACTTAAACCTAGAAACAAACCTAGACAGAAGAAGACTTGTTTGGTTACCATAACGATGATGGAGCAGAGTGCCTGTCCTCAGCTTGCCTGGTTTTGAGTTACGTGAGACACCACGACATGGAGTCAACTTCGACCGATGTAAAGCCACAATCCACAGATACATTCTTTAACATTATATTTAACGGTTACTTTACCATCTATGGTGTAGAACCCAAAGTATTTCATGACACCACATTTTAGATGAGTTGGGGACGTAATTGTCCACTCAGGCTGGCCGTTCTGTGCGTTATCTTTCATTGTCGAAACAGGGTGGCTGCATGGGCTCATTGTGGCTACTGGCTATTATATTGGCTTGATTTGGTCATGAGCCCTGGATCATAGAGCACTGAATGAGATGGCTAACAATAAAATAAAACGAATCATAGACTGTAGAAATGCGCTACACAGCACTAAAAGCCGAATAGTTTATTTATAGTTCGACTACGGATATTTCACGTCATGTTCGAATAAAAAGTGACAGCCCTACTCCCTGCATAGAGAGCTAACATGACTTTGGATTAAATGCATCTTTTAAAAATGAGCGTAGCCTAGCACCTATTACTGAACAATGCTGAAATCAAATCGCGAAACCCAGAGCCATATAGGCCTAAAGGTATATATCTACAATGCTCAGGCGAAACCCAGTAACACTTGCTGATCGAGATGCATTTTTGCCTGTTCCGTATATAATGCGTTATCAATAGTGATTATAATAATAAAGGGAATGTAGCCTACTGTACCTCTCCCAGGTGCAATCATTATCACCTAGGCTACTCCTGAACAATGCTGAACTCAAATCTCGAAACTCGCCTGTCAACACCGGATAATGCGTTATCATAATAATAATAATTGAAGGAATAACCTAGGCTACCTCTCGCTCTAAATACACCCATTATCACAGTGAGACATTATACATTATGAACACAAATACTTTAATAATTACAGGTTTTTGGTTAATACTTTTTGGTATGAGGCAGGTGTGAAGACTCGATACAAATTTAATTGAGGACATCTGTATGCACAACTCTTTCTTACCATGACACTGCTGTGTTTAGAAAAATGTCTTTACTTTGTATTGCACCAATATTGCTGCCCTCGCGGCACCGAGTCACTTAGCTATAGGCATTATAGCTTTATTACTTAGCTATAGGCTAAGTAGCCTAATAAGCAAGTAGGCTAAGCTAGTCTCTCAGCTATACCAACAGGTGTGCTGTGTGTGTTCTGGTGGATGATAAATGGAGCGATGCGATGGGCCAGCTTATCAAACTTCCCAGCAGACAGGCGAACGTACTCGTGGGGCTTTTTCCTTCATCAGCTCTTCCTTCGTTCAGTGCTGGCACATCCCACGTTCTTCTTTTCTTCAGGCGTTTCAGGCTTCTTTGGTGGTTGTGTCCTACTTTAAGGCTCGACGTACCGCCCCCAGTTGGTGGGGCAGAGTATCACAGTTAATCCGTGGTGCGCAGTCGCTAAGCTTAACGATTTAACGCGCATTCAGGACAGCAGAAGTTGGAGTATGCTTCACGTCCACGGCAAAAATGACGCACGTCTTGGACACGCGCAAATGTGACGCAGGACCATACCAGAGCCTTTAGGCAACAGACAAAACAGAAAACATTAAACAAAAACAGTGATCAAACGAAAAACAAACATGGGACAATGCCCGCAATAACTAGGCCCTCCATAATAACACTTGTCACACACATACGCCCTCTCACGACAGAGGCGAACTCCGAATGCAGCGCTCACTGACATTTTATACCATCGGTCCCAACCAAACCACAGCGAATAATCAATCGCCCATTTGACCTATTCTTTTAAGCCATAAACTGCATTAGCGCACACACTACTCTACAACATTCGTGTTCCAACATCCCCAATGCGCTGCAATACCCTAAACAACAAATAAATAATAATTTTCCTAAACACCCCTGCCTAAATGAGCGCTTCCCTTACAGGAGCGCGCCCCGACCATTTAAATGTGTCCCACCCCCTACCCTACTGTTTGCACCCCTGCATCCCGGAAGACAGGCATACCACAGGTAAGGTGAACATTCAATACATAATACAAACTAACATACAGGCACAGATGGAGCGATCTCACAAAGATGTAAAAAGTGCGCACATGAAACCCTCACAACCGCCCGACGCTATGCTTTGCATCAGACCATTTAGCGATACCATAACCGCGTATGACATTTCAATATTCCTTTGCTTTTCCCCTACAAAGTATACATTCCAATACATCGTCATTCTTTTTTTTTTCCACATGCATCAAAGAAACATTTCATTTACCGCACCAGTCCGTATCCGTATATAATTTTCTAACACAAACTCCGGTCCCATTGTTCTACAACTGGCGGGAATGCGCCCAGCCTAGTGACAGACGCGGTGTGCTCTGTCATATTACCCCCTCAAGAGTCTTCGTCCCCGAAGACCCTCGACAGGAAGTCCGCAGTCACATTTTCTGTGCCAGCCCTGTACCGCACAACAAACCTGTACGGCTGCAGGGACAGGTACCACCTAGTTACCCGAGAATTTGTGT
This sequence comes from Alosa alosa, assembly GCF_017589495.1. Lineage (NCBI taxonomy): Eukaryota > Metazoa > Chordata > Actinopteri > Clupeiformes > Clupeidae > Alosa > Alosa alosa. The sequence continues at coordinate 12,685,951 of NC_063197.1, forward strand.
ACTTCATACGATCGAGCCACTGGAGGGCCCAATGGTCTGTCTCCAGTGTAAAGTCCTTTCCAACCAAATAGTACCTTAATGAGTCCAGTGCCCACTTAATCGCCAGACACTCCTTTTCAAAAGTTGAGTACCTTTGTTCTCTAAGAAATAACTTCCTGCTGAGGAAGACCACCGGTTTTTGTTCACCGGGCTCTCCCTGCAACAGGACGACCCCTAGCCCCACCCCTGATGCATCAGTCTGCACCGTGAAGGCCTGTGAAAAGTCTGGACTCTGCAGTATTGGGCTCTTGGTTAGACAACTCCGCAGCTCATCAAAGGTCTTAGCACATTGCTCTGACCACTGCACATGATTGGGGCTAGACTTCCTGGTAAGGTCAATCAGTGCTGCCGCCCTGCTGGAAAACAGTGGTATGAAGCGCCTATACCACCCCACCATGCCCAGAAAGGCCCGGACTTGGCGCTTGGTGGTTGGCACAGGTGTCTCCAGGATAGCACTGACCTTCCCTACTTGTGGCTTGATTGTCCCCCCTCCGATGATATAGCCAAGATAGTGCACCTCTGACTGGGCTAAGGTACACTTTTGGGGATTGAAAGTCAGGCCAGCCATTTTCAGCCGCCCTATCACATCTCACACAAGAACCAGGTGCTGGTCCCAGGACTGGCTGTGGATCACCACATTATCAATGTATGCTGATGCGTAGTCCCTGGCACCCTCCAGCACCTGGTCCATGAGACGTTGAAGTGTCGCTGCTGCCCCCTGTAGGCCAAAGGGCATGTAAGCAAACTGGTAAAATCCGAAAGGTGTCCGGAAGGCTGTGAACTGCTTTGAACCCTCCGCCAATGGCACCTGCCAGTACCCCTTGCTCAAATCCAGGGTTGACAGGAACTTTGCATTGCCCAGGCGGTCGATCAAGTCGTCCACCCTAGGCATTGGATACGGGTCAAAGGAAGAGATTGCGTTCAATTTCCTAAAATCCATACAGAACCTTAGTGTTCCATCCTTCTTGGGGACAAGGACAATAGGACTGGACCATTCGCTAGTGGACGGTTCTATGACACCCATCTCCCGCATAGCCTCAATCTCTTGCTTGATCTTAGGCAGGAGTTGAGCTGGCATGCGGTAACATGGGAGTCTCACTGGCCCTGGTGATTTCACATGAATCTGATGCTCCACCAGGCTAGTCTGGCCTGGGATCTCACTGAACACTCCTGCCGGAATACAGGCCCTCAGCTCCCTCTGCTGGGCCTTGGAGAGGTGTGACAGCTCAACCCTTGTCTCCTTGGGCTGCGCCACTGGAAAATACTGTTCTTCCCATTCTTCTTCTTCTGCAACTGCCCTAGCAAACAGCTGCTGCCCCACAGGATGCTCCCTGGCCTGCCATTCCCTGAGCATGTTGATGTGGAAAGTTTGGTTCTTTTTCTTTTTGCCGGGGGTGGCGATCATGTAAGTGACCTTACCGGCTCAGCTGAGGACCTCATAAGGCCCCTGCCACTTGGCTAACAGGCTGTTCTCCGAGGTTGCATCCGGTCTCGCATTTTTAAGACATAGGATAAAATGTTAATTCTCTGCTCTGGCTGTTCACCCTCCCAAGCTTCCTTGAGAACATCTAGCGACCCCCTCACCTTTCTCCCATAGAGCAGCTCAAAAGGTGAGAAGCCTATGGAAGCCTGAGGAACCTCACTATAGGAAAAAAGGAGGTAGGGTAGCCAGTCATCCCAATCGGAGCCGGTCTCTGCGACAAATGACCTGAGCATACTTTTAAGTGTCTTATTAAAATGCTCCACTAAGCCGTCCGTTTGGGGGTGGTAAGGTGTTGTTTTCAGGCCTTTTATACCCAGGTAGTTATACACCTGCTTCATCAGCTGTGATGTAAAATTTGTCCCCTGGTCTGTAAGAACCTCCTTGGGTATGCCCACCCTCGACACTAACTGAAGGAATGCATTGGCCACTTGTCTAGCCCGCACATTTCTCAGTGGGAACGCCTCTGGTTATCTTGTTGCGTAGTCCATGATCACTAAGATGTACCTGTTGCCCTTATGGCTACGCTGTAGTGGCCCGACGATATCCATAGCCACCCTGCTAAATGGGACATCTATGACTGGCATTGATACTAATGGGGCTTGATCCCTCTTCTTATTGGGTGCGGTCATCTGACGTTGAGGACAGGTTTTGCAGAAGTTCACTATGTTGGTATACATGTTGGGCCAGTGAAACCTATCCACAATCCTCTCCCAGGTCTTGTTCTGCCCTAGATGCCCACCCCACCCACTTGAGTGACCTAGCTCCATGACCATCTGACGTGACCTTTGAGGAAGTACCAACTGTTCTTCCTCTTCCCCATGCCGATAAAGAATGCCTCGCTCTAATTTGTACTTGGGCCCTAGTGCATCACCTATCTGATCCTCAACCAAGTCTTTAAAGGGGACCTTGGCAACTATTTCAACTTAATAAACCCGTTTAGAAATCATTTGGATGGTTAAATGACCTGTTCCGGTGAAAATGGTGACTTTCCCCGCTGCGCCTAGCGTCCCCAGGCGGAAAACCAACCTTGCAACATTGAGACTACCGTCCCGGAAACGGTTGAGTGAAAGTGAGAAACAAGAAACGAGTGAAAAGTGAGAACAAGTGAAAGTGAGAAACAAGAAACTCGTTTTAAATCGTGTTTCTTACCTTGTAACATCCACATAGTTCTGCCAAACTTATGCTAACAGTTCGCTAGCTTGTAAACAAATCCATGTGCTTTATCATTACCTTTTCACACAGTTTGAAATAGCATAATGTGCAATTTCTCCAGCAGAGGGGGAAATCCTGCCAAGTTTCCGTTTAAACAAAGACTTGATTGAGGCGTCTTCTCTTTGTAACTGTCTGATATCAGTTGGTATTGCCAGATCAAAATCAGCTCCTAAATTGGGCTGTGGATCCCTCTCATCTAGTTGAGTACCCTGGAACTTCTCTTTCCTCCTAAGGTTCTTAGATTTTGGATGTGAGCCCACTGGAAAAGGTAAGGACTAGCCGTCACCCCTGCCTTACTTTGTGCCCGTGTAATTGCCATGTTACAACTTTTCTCTGGCTCAACTAGTGAGGCTAACCCAGGAATATCCTTTCCCAACACCACCTGATAAGGTAAGTTGTCAGCTACTCCGACTGTGACTAGGTAAGACACTCCCTCGACTTCCAGATAAACATCTGCTGTGGGGTAAGCTACCTCATCACCATGGATACAACGAATTACCAAATTCTTATCTGAGTGGACCTTCTCCTTTGTTAGGGATAAAAAAACCATATAGAATTTGTTTGTATGAGACATCTTCTGATCCATCCTACTTTAAATGAATTAACTGTTTCAGAGAAATCCAGGAAATCTAACCCACCCTGGGCTTTAAAACTAGATAATACCTCTTTTTTTAGTTTATGTGGTTTATTTTTCCAAATGAAATCCAAAAAGATTTTGTTTATCTCTTTTATAGTTTTGTCAGTGATAAATAGCGGAATGGAGGGGTATACAAAATGAGACAAACCATCCACTTTTGCTAGGAGAACTCTGCCCAGCATGCTCAAATCTCTTTGCAGCCAAGAATTAAGAATATTCTTGGCTTTAATAATTTTCCCTGAAAAGTTTAAAGTTTGCCTATCCTTTATTTCTTTAACTATTTGAATACCAAGATACTTAACTGTATTTTTTATTGGAATATGGTGTATAAAGCTATCTTCACACTCATGTATAGCCAAAAGTTCACATTTAGAAACATTTAATCTCAGACCAGAAGCCTCAGAGAATTGCTCAACTAAAGATAAAGCATCCAATAATTGAGACTTATCATGCAAAAATAAAGTTGTATCATCCGCCAGCTGAGCAATCTTAATAACTCTTTCAAAAATTGTTATGCCCTTTAGTTCAAGGTCATGAACAATAAATAGAGATAGTAGTTCAGTAACCAGCAAAAAGAGAAAGGGAGATATCGGGCAACCTTGTCTGACACTTCGCTTAATATTGAATCTTGTAGATGTATCACGGTTAATGATAACTAAACTGTTTATTCCTTTATAAAACATCTCAATTATACTAATAAATGAGTCACCAAATCCAAATAATTTAAGGGTTTGCAGTAGAAATGAATGCTCAATGGTGTCAAAGGCTTTATAGAAGTCTAGAAAAAAAATAAAAGCTGGGGATTGAATCGCATCAGCATAATCTAAGAGATCAAGCACCAGTCTGATATTGTTTGTAATATGTCGGTTCTTAATAAAGCCAGACTGTGTCTCTGAGATTATACCATCAAGACCAGATTTCAGTCTGTTGGCATAAACCAAAGCCAACATCTTGTAATCAATGGTCAGAAGCGAAATTGGGCGCCAATTATCAATTAAAAGTCTTTGCCTGATTTAGGAATAAGGGAAATGATCCCTGTTTCATAGTTGTAGACATTTCCTTACGTTTTATGCATTCGTTGTACGATGTCAAGCAAAGGAACTTTTATGTGTTCCCAAAAATTAATATAAAATTCAACTGAGGCCATCTATGCCAGGGGCCTTGCCTTTTTTCATGGAGTGTAGAGCTTTTCTAACTTCATCAAAAGTAATTTTAGTAATAATCATCTATAATTGGAACATATTTCCTTACTTTATCCATAAACGTAACGCATCTACTGGTATCAAATCTGGAAGAATAAAGCTCACTATAGAACCTAGTGACAAATTTAGAAATCACCATAGGGTCATTACATTTATTTCCATCAATGTTGAGGGAAGTTAAAGCCTTCCTCTGACCATTCCTTTTCTCTAATGCAAAAAAGTAGCCGGAATTCTTTTCACCTTCTTCTAACCACTTTGCTCTTGATCTGAAGGCACCTTTAGCTAAATCTGAGTACAGCCCATCAAGTTTTAAACTAATGTCTTTTATTTCTACTTTTTCCTCTTCAGTAATATTATTTCTTGTCAGTAACTCATTGAGTCTTTCAACTAATTTGGTCTCATACTGATATCTCTTGGCCTTCATTTTTTTACATCTTTCAATAGCAGTACACCTTGTCTTATATTTAAAGAATTCCCACTTTTTTGTGCCTTCCTTATCAGGATCAGAAAACAGTTCTACTATGAGATTCTTAATACTGTTAAATAAATAAGTAAGTTTATTTTATATAGCGCCTTTCTCAAACCCAAGGTCGCTTGACATAGTAGGAAGGCAGGGAAATACAATAACAAACAAACAAAACAATACAACAAAGACAAGTTATCTGTAGGAACTATGTGTTGGGTGTGGAGGAGAAGTGATCATTAAACAGAAAGGTCTTGAGATGTGCTTTGAAGAAAGGAAGAGAAGGACAGGCACGAAGGGGTTGGGGGAGGGAGTTCCAGAGTTTGGGGGCCAAGGCACTGAAGGACCTGCCACCCAGGGTGGAGAGTCTGGAGCGGGGGATAGCCAAGAGGTTTTGGTCAGAGGATCTGAGTGAGCGGGAAGGAGTGTAAGGGGTCAGGAGGTCGCAGATGTAGGGGGAGCAAGGTTGTGGAGGGCTTTGAAGGTGAGTAGTAGTACTTTGTATTTGATCCGGGACGGAACTGGTAGCCAATGGAGTTGATGGAGAATGGGGGAGATGTGTGCTGATCGTCTGGTATGGGTGAGGAGCCTAGCTGCAGAGTTTTGAATATATTGTAGTCTTTGAAGGGTTTTAGTGGGGAGACCAAGGAAAAGTGAGTTGCAGTAATCTAAACGGGACATAATGAAAGAGTGAACCAAAGTCTGTGCATCACTAGCAGAGAGGAAGGGTCGGAGGCGTGCAATGTTACGGAGGTGAAAAAAAGCAATCTTAGTGAGTGATTTGATATGAGGATCAAAGCTAAGGGTGGAGTCAAGCTGAATGCCAAGGTTTTTAACAACAGGGGTGGAGTGGACAGACGAGCCATCAATGTTGAGAGTGAGATGGGGAGATTTGGTGAGGATGCTTTCAGGGCCAATCAGCAGAATTTTGGTTTTGTCTGTGTTGAGCTTGAGAAAATTGTTTTGCATCCATAATTTTAAGTCAGAGAGGCATTCAGTGAGGGAGCGTGGTGGGCGGTCAGAGGGAGAGGGAGTGGTAAGATAGAGTTGGATGTCATCTGCATAGCAGTGGAAGTTGAGACCGTGGCTGTGAATAATCTGTCCAAGAGGGAGGATGTATATGAGAAAGAGGAGGGGCCCAAGTACAGAACCCTACGGGACACCACGAGTGACAGGGGACTTGGGGGACTGATGTGGACCAAGTGTCACAAACTGCTTTCTGTTGGTGAGGTATGACTGAAACCAATTGAGGTTTCAGAATACTGTTATTAAAGTCCTCATCCTTTAGTAAAGCATTGTTTATCTTCCAATAACCGCGTAGTGAAGAGGTTTTCTGTCGGTCACCTAGTTTAAGGAATATCTGTTTGTGGTCAGACAGAGGTGCAAATGAGTGAGAAACATCTAGAATTAAATTAAGAGCGCTATTAGAAACTAAAAACAAATCAATCCTAGATTTAAGAGTTACATTTTTGTTAGACCAAATGAAGTCAATTAAATCTGGGTTGAAAAACCGCCAGGTATCAATCAACAAAAGATCAGAGCATAAAGACATAATTAAATTATTGGCAATTAAACCTTGGCTTACTCTTGGGGGAAATCTATCTATACTAGCATCACCACATTCATTAAAGTCTCCACCCAAAATAACATAAGAGTTAATATACTATATTTCAGCAAACAAGGCTTTGTTACAGGCATGAGAGTTGTGACCGTAGATATTGCATAAAATAAAAGTAAAATCCTCTTGCTTTATAACCATCATTAGCCATCTTCCTTCAGCGGATTTGGATACCTCCAGTACTTCCCCTTTAAAATTGTGTAAAAATAGCTTCCCCTGCTGAGTTACTACTTCCATGATTATAGTACACAGTATTTCCCCACTGAACAGTCCAAAACTTAGTGTCTGCTTCAGTCGAGTGTGTCTCTTGAAAAAAAATTAAATCTGCTTCACTTCTCTTACAAAACAAAAATAAGGCTTTTCTCTTTACCATATCCCTTATACCTCTTACATTGAAAGACAAGACAGACAAAGACTTAAGAACATTTACCATAAAGACAAAGTTAACACTTAAACCTGAACTTGGAAACTCACCTAAAGGAGAGGTGGATAACAACTGCAATTTACTATAACACTGTAAGTAAGTTCAATACTCAGTATCATATAAGTCCTTAACAGAAAATATTAGGTTTAATCCCGGTATAGCCTATTATGTACTAGTAGGAACATAGGAAAACGTTATTCAGATTTGGGTTTTGCCAAACAAAAAACAGCTGGGACACTGCAAATAGAATTAACAAGGAAAATCACTGAGCAGAAAAAGGACAATCTGTTAAAACAAAAGTAGCCTCAGACTACCTAAACCATGGAAAACAATTACCCTAGTTTCTTTCAACTTTCAGGTCTATACGAATGTAATGGATAGGTGGAAGTTGGTTGATATCTTAATAGTTGACCTAGCTAGACCACCAAAATGTTTACCTTGAACTTTATTTGACATCAGAGAAAAGGAATTTCTTTCCGTCGATTAGGGCAAATGAGGCCCTGAAGGAGGCCTTCTTACCCCCCTCTCTAGCCTTCAGCAAGGGCCAAAGTTTGTTCCTAGCTGCCCTGTCCTCTGGTGACAGTGGCTCTGTGATGCGTAGATTATTCTCCTGAAGGAACTTGCAATTTCTGGCTGCTTGCCAAACTGCATCTCTGACGGGCCGCACTGCAAAGAGAATGATGACGGATCTGTTTTTCCCCGATTCCTTCGGTCCTAATCGATGAGCGATGTCCACTCCCATTTGTAGACTGTCACGGATGTTCGGCGCCACTTGAGCAAGAGATTTAATGACTTCTTCCCTTACGTTCTGTCCATCATATTCTTTCAGATCGTGCAGTTTCAGTAAAGATTTCCCGCTGTAACGTCGACTCTATTCCACGGCTTGTTTCAGCAACTTATTTTCCTCTTTCAAAGTCAATAATTCGTTTTGGTTTAGCTCCTTCCTATTTTCACCCACATCAAACACAAGCTGCTTAACAGTCGCCGATAAATTCTCAATTTCTTTAGAGGTAACTTGTGTGGTCTTTTCAATAGCTGAAATCTTACTAAATGTGGCGTCATGTTTGGCAGACAACTCGCGAATGGCTAACAGCACGTCCTTATTTCTGTCACTGTCCTTATCAGGACAGTAGCTAAAACATTGTTGCCATCAAGAACTGGGGATGAATCAAACCATATTTTGGCATCCTCCTCCCCAGAGTCGGCCGGGGTCTGAACTGCACTGGAGTTAGCACTCATTAATGCCATACCATCCATATCCTGTAGCATCGTGACTTCTTCGACTTTCTTTTTACCTTTTCTCTTAGTCTTTCTCCCCATGCACACTCAGTATTGAAGTACTCAGCTTAAGCAAGCAGAATACCCTAGTGTTTTAAAAAATCACAACGTAATTAGCAATTGTATTACCACTTCACTGAAGTTTTCTTGCGGAATTTACGCACGCTTTTGGTTTGGTTTCGGTTTTGTGAAATACCCCTCCGTTTGGGTGTTGCACCTAGTGAATCAGCATGTTATGGAGATAAATGAGCTGGCTAAACCAACCCGATCTGTAAGTTGCAGCCAGGGGCTTCTCGGCTAAAGAGCTTTCGGTGCTTAAGGATAAGGTTAGTGGTGTATTCTACAACTGGCAGGTTACCTTACTAGATCTTGCTATCTTGAGCAAGTAACATGGCAGCATTATTGTATGTTTTAGAACTGTTAGACATCAAGAGTTTTTTGCTTTTTCTCGTAATTTTCCTCCTTCTGTTTGACTACGTCAAAAACAAACCACCAAAGAATTTCCCTCCTGGACCGTGGTCATTGCCTTTTATCGGTGACGTACATCATATTGACCTTACCAAAATCCATCTACAGTTTGTCAAGGTAGGCCTATGGTATGTGTGTGCGACCATTCTGCTGACTACATTGTTGTAGCCTACTTGCTCGGGGATATGCTTAGCCTATGTAAGAGGAACTACAATCTAGGGCATCGCGGGGCAAGTAGCCTAACACTTTTTGTTTGGTTATGGCTAAATAATTCTAAAATCATTTGAGTGTCACTAGTTATACTTTTACGTCATAGCGTAGGCCTAGACTAGTCTATCTCATTTTCACTTGTTGAACTGATTTATCAGGAAAAGTCTGATATTAAACCCCGTGCACAGACAACTTGCCTTCGTACTACATTGACTTGAAGGCTTCGGTATGTTGGGAATTCCGATTTGGGTAGGCTATAGGTCGCCAAGTGTAACAAGCCTTATTTCGGGGACAGTATGGCTATGTGTGTGTCAATTGTCAAAATACATTCATTACGAAAACATGTAACATCGTAACGCCTGTTGTCCACGGAATGCACGAATGAGTTAGCATTATGTCCAGGGAACACCTTCCTTTCGTGGACATTCTCAGGGGCGGTCACTTTTTTTTTTACTTTATACTAGAGCTTTGCAAGAACGTTTTGACGTCACTTGATTTAGTGAAAGATAAACAATGTTGTTGTTCCATGAGCAAAGTCTGGGAACGTACGCACTGCAGCGCACATCCAAATTAAGGTGCACCCAGCTAACAATTTATGGTTCCCAGAACGTTCTGGGAACCATAGTTTTTGGTTTCGGGAACGTTATTTTTCTTGGTTTTGGTTCCCAAACGTTCCCCGAAGGTTAGTTTTTGAGGAAGTTTTGGTTCCCATGGAAAGTTTGCTGAATGTTCCGGGAACGTTAGTTCTTGGCTAAAGGTTGCAAAAGTCCAAGATCCAACGTAACAGAGAAGGATCCGCACATTTGCTCTCGTTTTTTTTTTTTTTTGAGTTCAAGCCCCAACACAAATGACGTTTCCGCTTCCGTAGCCTACTACCGAGAGAATCCAGTGAGACAATGCAGCCTGCTGCGCCGACTATATCCCTGATTCACTTAAGATTTCGCCTATGTATGGCCTATGCTATCAGGGTAGACGTGATGTGTGTGATAATCAGAGGCGATTTTCGAGACGTTTCATCATCGTGATGTGCTTCACTGCCAATGCAATAACTTTGCTTAAACGACTCCAATTTAGTTTGTATGAAATTTCTATCATACACATCATGAGCGCAGAATTAATAGAAAATCTGTTTCTGGATGTTTTATTTTTTTATTTGTAAAACGCTTCATAGTTAAAATAACCGCTATTCCGATTTGCGCATCCTAATCAATCGCCCATATAGGCTACCATAGCCTAACACTTTCATTTGAACAACCTATTGGACTGCATAACCCATTTATTTCCATGCATTGAAGTTTGCCTACATCGTGACATTAAGTGACAGTAGGCTAAGGCAAATTCAAAGAATTATGGACTGACGCAGGGCTCGAATTACGTGGGAGCCAGAGGGAGCCGTGCTCCCATAGAGTGAGGACTGGCTCCCATGAAAGCAACAAAGTCAAAAACCTGAGGGGGTCTCTCATATCTGAAGGTGTCTGGCATTGTAATTAAATCTTAAACAACCGCTCATTATCCATCCCTGTGCGATCTCTTACCATTAAAGACGTTAAATTAAAATATAGGCTACTACGGGACGTAGACCTACACTACGCTCTTGAACGCAGCATGACACTTCACCACCACACCACTAGACTATGTGAGCAAACCGTATCGATTTGACAGCACTCGCAAATCTGAAGAAGTCACCCTGCTTTGATGTGAGTGTTTTGTCTATTTGCATAGGCGTTCATTGGGCTAGCCTACGTGGTTTGATATGTGCTGAAAAGTCCTGTTTGCTGTTGAACTTGCGCTTCACCTATTCTATGTTGATTGACAAAGCCATAAAGTATGGCCCATAATGCAGCCTACAATGATTGTGTTGTCTAATGATCTAGCTATCCTCTGCCATTCAGAGCTCCGGAAAGTTCCCAGCTATTTTGAAACACCTGCAATCTCTGATGTCGGAATATTCAATGGCTACCCGACAATATCTCAGTGCAAACTCCAAAATTGTTGGTCTATTAATTTTCCACGGTTCAACACATTAGTCTTGAACTAGGCTGGTTTTATTCATTTCTGCCAGTTAGTGCTTTTTCCCCTGTGTATAAGTTACACTACATGCATTATTGTGTTTGACACTGAGGATAGCCTATCTGAGACGGTGGTCTGGTTTAAATGAGTTACGTTGTGAAATTGAGAATGGCACAGACTAAATCGTTTAGTATATTTCTTTGTATTGTGAAATTGAAATGAGATATGCACTATTACAATCAATAATATGTTGAAATTAATTAAAAGTAATCAAATTCTATGAAAAATCTATGTCTGTTGTGTGTGTGTGTCAAGGTAAAGCCTAGGCCTACCTTGCGCATATAGTACTGCGCAAAAGCGCCACTTGCGCCTAGGCTATTTCATTGTATCGCCGTGTTAGGCTATGCGCAGGGTGTGCCAACTAGTGCTGCCGCGATTAGTCGACGGCAATTTTTTTAGTCGAAGAGTCGTTTTACTATTGACCGCCTATTTATTTTGGTCTCAAACGGCTCACAGTAATGTTATATAAGGGGCGGTTATATAAGGGGCGGTGGTAGAGTAGCGGTTAAGGAACTGGGCTAGCGTGCAGTAGCCTAGTCTGAAAGTTGTCGGTTCAATTCCCGGCGTCCACCGTTGTGCCCTTGAGCAAGGCACTTAACCCCATGTTGCTCCGGGGACAATGTAATCCCTTGTAATATAGTTGACATATGTAAGTCGCTTTGGCTAAAAATGCGTCAGCCAAATGTAATGTAATGTAATATTAATTAACTATATGTACGCTATGCACTGCACGCAAACTGTTAACGCCAGAAGCAAAGCTGCGTGCCTGCCTGCTTTCAGCCCAATTCATTATTAGGCAGAGCTAAGCTAGTAGGTTACGCTAGTCCAGACTCTGACTAATATAATATTGTGGAAATTGAAATAAATGAAGTGAAGAGTGTCTCACGTTGACAACGCAACGGCGTGTCATTACTGTAATTCATTCATACCAAAAAACGTTACAACGAACATGCCGCCGCAATCAAGGTGCGCGTCATTTCCCATGGTCAATAAGTCACGAGGCATATTTTTTTAGAGTTCAAGCCAACTGATAAAGTGAGGTAACCTATGTGGTAAGACACGCAAAGTGTCTGTAGCCTACTTGCTTTTAACATGCTGATGCAAAGTCCTCAACTCCTGTCGCCTTTCAAAGTCCAGCGTTTCTCAAACTATGGGCCGCGCGGACCAGCACCGGCCGTAACGTGGACACTGCTGGTCCAGAGCCGCGGAGTGAAATTATTCCCGGGGCTTCATCTGATAATTTGCTGCGCAATTGATCAAGGAACCGCGGACCGACAGAAAAAGAAAACAAACGTTTCTGGAATCAGTAGGAAATACTTGCTAATTTGGTGTCATCAAACATAGAGGCATACAATTAAATGGTGGTGAGCGTTCATTCAATGCCCGAGAGAAACTGAAACCACTCGATAACGTTGGTAGCAAAGCTCCAATTCAACCTATTGGAAGGCTATTATGAAACTACATTTAATAGAACAATGTGGATTTATGCAACTTCCATAAAAACAGAGCACATACTATAATACACTATCTACTATAAGTTTTCTGTAAGTAAACTGTTCAAAAACATTATGTATTAAAAAAAAAACACCCATTTAAAATGCTACCTTCAGATCTAATGTCAGACCTTTGATAGACTTTATTTGTATGCCAGTGTTGCCATGGACATAGACAACTTCTTTGACCTGAGGCCCGGTCATGGCATACTTTGGGGTCATAGGGCCCACCTACATGAACAGTTTACTTACAGTAATACAGCTTCAAACAAAAGTGATATATATATTATGTTTTCCCTTTAGTTGAGTTCAAAATAAAACAGACACAACAAAATAACAAACACTTGATTTTTTAAAAAATTAGTCGTTTAGATTAGTCGACTAATCGAAAAATTAGTCGAAAGATTAGTCGTTAGTGGCAGCACTAGTGTGTATATGTGTGCACCACCATCTACAGGCCAATGAGTGTACAGTCACTAAATGTACACATAACTTAATTTTTTTAGACCCCCCCATGGATGAAATTCTACGAAACTTGGCATACCCCCAGAGAATGTCAGGTTAATCAGACACATAAAATTTGGTGCAGTTCTGAACATCTTAACTGAAGAGAGGGGCGATTAAAGCAGAATGATATTGCATTTTTCATTTTTTTTTTTCTGCGGGGGCAAATCACAAATGAGGGATTATGGGCTAGGTTGATGTGGGCCCTTGAGACCAACATACCATACAAATTTCTTCATCCTCGGTGCCACGGTTCAGGTAGTTATTTAGGAAAAACTGCATTTTTTGGGTTTCGGGGGGGCCCAGCGGGGGGGTAGTGGCCCCTGGGGACCAAACGAAATTTTTCCGTAAAAGTCTAGTGGGGCTACATACCCACCAAATTTCATGTGCCCCGGTGTCGGTGTCCCGGGTATCGTTGACCAAAAATTCAGGAAGTATAAGACGAAAAAAAACAAAACAAAACAAAAAAAACTTTGACAATCCCTATATGACCGCTTCACTAGCTTCGCTAGCGGCGGTCATAATAATACATAGGGGAGACCGGGGACAGTTGCAACAGAGGATAATAAATGTTTAAAGGATAATTCTGGTATTTAGCACTTTGAGTCCCTTTTCTGGTTTGTTTTGGATGAACTAGAGTGGTGGACACCGAAATTTTGACAATTGGTCCTGTCATGACTTTTCTGACTCGTTGCAAATAAACTCAAAAATATTTTGGTTACAATGACGGGGTTATCCGTTTGTAAAGTGTTTATATGTCAGTAACGTTTTGAAATTAGCACTTCGCCAGCAAGCAGTACTTTGTGGGCAGTTGTAGCAAAGATCACCTGCTAACATGACTTAAACTGGCTGGCAGACACCTCGCAAATAACCTCAGACTTATTTGCTGGTTTACTGTGTCTATTTCTCAATACTTTGTACAAAATCCAAGCAAGAAAAGGCCAAACAAATAAGATTCATATTTTGGCATGACAGTCTATGGGGTTTGCCATTCTGAGTAGCAGAGCCTGTTTACATTGGATGAGGTCAGTGGAAGATCACTATATGTAGCCTGTGATGAGGATAGGATATCCCTTCTCTTTTTAGGACTTAAAACCATGATTTCTCTTTTATCGTTGTTCAAAAGCAGGAAATTGTTTGTCATCCATGTCTTTATGTCTCTTATACATGTGTCAAGTTTGAACTCAAATAAAAAAAATAAAAAAAACGGGGAGCAAATGTGCGGACCTTCTCTGTTACGTTCTATTGTATTATTCTTCCATGTGGAACTTTGACCGCGGCACGCTGTAAATCATCCAGCTTGACTCATCTTCACTAACCGATCGGCACGTAACCTGGGCGAGTGGGCGTCATAATTGATGGTTGACTTAACTTCTCTGAGCATGTAGCCTCAATTGCAAAATCATGTCGGTTTATCCTTTACAACATTAGGAAGATCAGACCTTATCTGACACAAGATTCCACAGAACTTCTAGCCTACAGCCCATGGTTATCTCCAAGCAGTGGCAGCCGTGGCCTACTGGTTAGCACTTCGGACCTGTAACTGGAGGGTTGCTGGTTCGAACCCCGACCAGTAGGCACAGCTGAAGTGCCCTTGAGCAAGGAACCTAACCCCTCACTGCTCCCCGAGCGCCGCTGTTGATGCAGGCAGCTCACTGCGCCGGGATTAGTGTGTGCGTCACCTCACTGTATGTACACTGTGTGCTGTGTGTGTTTCACTAATTCACGGATTTGGATAAATGCAAAGACCAAATTTCCCTTACGGGATCAAAAGAGTATATATACTTATACTTAAGCTGGACTATTGTAATTCACTGTTAGCTGGCCTACCTGCTTGTGTAGTTACAACTATTTCAGAATGCTGCAGCACGCCTGGTCTTCAATCAGCCGAAGATGACACATGTAACTCCTCTCCTAGTTACTCTCCACTGCGTCCCTATAGTGGCCAGAATTAAATTTAAATCGCTCACTTTGGCCTATAGAACACTGACTGGATCTGCTCCCTGCTGTCTTAATTCAATGATCAAGCTATACGTAGGCTATCCCCAACCGCCCACTTCGGTCTTCTGATGAGTGCCTGATGTGTCGACCAACCATAAACGCTAGGTCAAATTCAAGACTCTTTTCCTCAGTGGTTCCTTGTTGGTGGGATGAGTTGCCCAGGGGGCTATTCCAAGTACATGGTTTAGTAACAAACCTGGGTAAGTTAACTCTGAGTGACTTTTCCCGCTATCGCTGATACAACCTTTAACTTTGTTAACAGGTTAACAGGTTTATCACTAAACCACGTACTTTGAATACCCCCCAGTGCTCTCCGTTCCTGTGATAGTTTTGGGTCTTTTAAGAGGTCTAAAGGCATATCTGTTCAACATGCACTTAGTTTATTAAGCGTTTCTTATGAGTTATGGTTAGTATATTAAGGTATTTATTTATTTTCATTAGGCTATTGATTGAATTGACATTGTTGTTTATTATTGCTATTCTCCTTAATGTAGTCTTACCAGCTTTTTAAATTGTTTACTGTTAAATTTAACTTTGTATTGTTGTTATTTGTATGTCGCTTTGGACAAAAGCGTCTTTTAAATACCATAACCATAATGAGCCCAGCGCCAAGCACAACAAAAATATTTGGGACATTCTCTCAACCAAGAGCAACCGGCGAGCGCAGTGCATGCTGCATGCAATGTCATATATTTATATGTTTTTCTCAGTAACTTACATCCCTTACTACATCGTCTACATCCACACAATCTGTACATCAATATCTGTAATAGGCCTACAGATGACTTAAAGGAACCGTATGTAAGAAATGTATTTCAATTAATCATAAAATGGCCCTGGTATGTCACTAGACATTAAGAAATCATGTTCATTTCAAATACTTATATCATTGACAACAGCAGTCCGGCCAGGATATTGTCATTTTAAAAAGTGAAGTTGAAGCCCTCAACTGATGTTGATGTTGTGTTTTGTCATGTCATGTTGTGTTTTGGCCTGATGTGCCACCCTCCACCTATGTACTAATCACAAAGTCAGTAGTGTTTCGGCATCCGGGTTGGCAACCTCGATTTAGGGGGGAGGGGATACACCGCTCTACAGTAATTTGAAAGTGATTGCAGTACCAGTTTTGGCCACAATCTTACATATGGTTCCTCTAATTGATTAGAAACACTGTGTTGTGCATTTTCATTGAATGCAGTTTTGTGTTGGTATTTGTATTTCCTTTGTTGTCTTTGATAGTGTGTCTCTTACAGTTTGCTGAGAAATATGGACGCATTTTTAGCATTCAAATTTTTGGACCAAGGATGGTTGTTCTTAATGGACAGAAGCTAGTGAGGGAAGTATTTGTCCATCAAGGAGAAAATGTTGCTGATCGACCATCCATTCCTATAGCTGCTGATCTTACAGGAGACAAAGGTGATTTTCCCTCAGGATTATAAAGATCACTGTTTTCATTAATCATATAACATGCTCAACATCCATGTTAAAGAACTATTCTGTTATTATTTGGATTATTACTGTCTGATGTTCTCTGTGTAGGGCTGATTATGTCTAATGGCTATGCTTGGAAACAGCAGAGAAGGTTTGCTCTTCACACCCTGAGGAATTTTGGATTGGGCAAGAGAAGCCTTGAGCCCTCCATCCTTCAAGAATGCAGATATCTAAATGAAGCATTCGCTAATGAGCAAGGTGAGTGAGTAAGATGTATGGTTAAACCCTGTACAACTCACAGCTGAGGAGTGTATTAAATTTGTATTTGTTGAATTCAGTAAATTCTCTTTAGTTTTGCATGCAGACCCACAGTCTTTTTATTTTGGTGCTCCTAGGTAAATCCTTCAATCCACAATTTATCATTAACAATGCTGTGTCTAACATCATCTGTGTGCTGGTGTTTGGGGACCGCTTTGAGTACACTGATGATGACTTCCAGTCTCTCCTGAAGAACATCAATGAGGTCATCCTCTTAGAGGGAGAAGTTTGGGCCCAGGTGATTCTCTTCTCGTACTTTCTACTCTTTATATATCAAGAAAATGAAACATGGGCAGTCCATAGCTCAACATAGTGAAAATATGATAAATGTTTTTTCTTTGTTTATTCATAGTTGTACAACATGTTCCCATGGATAATGCGCAGAGTGCCGGGCCCACACAGGAAATTCTTTTCTATTTGGAACGGAGTTATTGATTTTGTAAAGAAAAAAGTAGAGGACCACCGAGTAGAATTTGATCCTTCAAACTCTAGGGACTACATTGATTGTTTCCTTGGAGAAATGGCAAAGGTGAGATGTGTCATTCCAACAATTACTTGGGGAGTATACCATAGATATTGGAAACCTACAGTAGATACCGCATTGTCCGACAAGTTCTATTAGGTGGCATACGTCAACGGCAACGCGGCCACCATGTTGCTGGGGGCAACACCTTACTGTCTATGGGCAACACTTGCCAGCAATCAGACACACCTATTTCTCCAATGGCCTCCAGTAATTACCGCTCGATTTTTGCCCCCACCAAGATGGCGGTGCTATTGACATACGTTCTGGAGCCCAACACGGTATCTAGGTTTCTAATATCCATGGTGTATACATACGGTTTTAAGTAAATGCAACAGATATTCCAACAAATATTGGGATACAGATTTAGTCAGATTGGATACCAGTATGGAATCATCTCAGCAATTTCTACATCTATACAGCACCATCCACATTTTTGGCACCCCTTATAAAGATGGATAAAAAGAAAATATATTACATTACATTTATTCATTTAGCATGCAAAAAAAAGCTTACAAAAAAGGGAAACAATCAAGAAACAATCAAGGTAGGCTATAGTGTGACTAAGACATGTTAGTGCAGTAATAAATACTACTCAAAAGTATCAGTTCTAGAAGGGGATAGTATGGAGCCCGGGAGAGCTCACTTTAAGTGATATTTTTTTCTGGTCGTGATCATTTGTGAGCACATTTTCCTTTAATTGAGCCCTCGAATTAATAAAACGTGAGCACGTTTTCCTATAATTGAGCCCTCGAATTAATAAAACGTGACCCCGTTGTAGGCCTAAATTGAGCTCTCGTAATATGTATTTCGTGCTCACATTTAGTATGCTTCGTGCCCTCATTTTAGTATGCTTAAAATGAGTGCTCAATTTAGTAAAATGAGCGCACACTATAGTAAAACGAGAGCACAATATAATAAATTGTGCACACGATTTAGTAAACCGAGAGCACAATTTAGTAAAACGAGCGTACGATTTAGTAAAACGAGTGCACAATATAGTAAAACGAGCGCACAATTTAGTAAAACGAGCGCACAATGTAGTAAAACGAGCGCACATTCTCTCAACATGCAAAACATTTTGCGATGACACCTCTAGGGCTCCGTTGGATAGTCTAGTGGTAAGTGCTAGAATTGGCATGTCTAGGTGCTGGTAGTGCTAGATGAGGAGGTACTCTCTGAAGAGCTGGGTCTACAGCAGTTTTTTTGAAGGTAGAGAGGGACGCCCCTGCTCTTTTAGGAACTGGTAGCGCGTTCTAATAACAGGAAACAATAGTTATTAAGCAATAAGCCCCAAGAGGCTGTAGGTTACGCTGATTCTGTAACAGCTGAGGGGCGTTGTTAGGCACGATGCGCTAGCGGAGCGTGATTCAGCCAATCACAATCAAGAACGTGATTCAGACAAACACAATCAAGGACAGGAACTATCAGTTTTAGAAGAACAGTTTGGATTGCTCTAAGCGTACATGAGGCAGAGCCAGACCCCATTCATTGGTCTGGAGATAACATATGCCTGTATAAGGGCGTTTGAGTAAGTGGGTGCAGAACCGGAGACTACTTTGTAGGCAAGCATTAGCGATTTTAATTTGATGCATGCAGGTACAGGTAGCCAGTGGAGCTCTATGAGCAGCAGGCTAATGTGCCCTTTTGGGTTGATTGAAGACCAGACACACCCTGCTGCGTTCTGGATCATCTGAAGGGTCACTATGCAGGCTGGGAGATCCTTCAGGAGGGCATGACACTAATCATGACATTAATTTGGATCAAGATGGTTGTCCCGTGAGTGGAATTCTGAGACCTATTTGGAGACCACCTGTTCGATAGCTTTGGATAGGACGGTGTTACCCGAGCCACTTTGAATGCTGTGGGAAAGCGAAGCGAAGCATTAATCTTATGTGTGATAGCTGATGTGATGGTAGGGCTAATGGATTGAAGTAAGTTTGTTGCTATGGAGTCGAACGAGCGCGTAGTAGGATGGCTACATGTCAAGAGTTTGGATACCTCACTCTCAGAGATAGGTGCGAATGCAGAAAATTAAGTGCCAGCAACCGTTAAAGGTTGTGGATGTGCAGTATCTGATTCGGTCACGCCCTGCGAAGATAGAGACAGAGAGAGATATGTAGTAGGACTGCTACACGCCACAGTGTTGGGGGTATCCTTAAGCGGAGGAGACCGGTTGAGAGCGGACTGGTTAGAGAATTTCTTGCTAATTGCCTCCACTTTGTTCATGAAAAATCAGGCAAAAGTATCAGCAGTAAGGCTGGTAGGAGGAGGAGGGTTGAGTAGTGATTTGAAGGTAAAGTTTCCAGGTGTCAGTGACACTGTTCATTTTGTCATTGTAAAAAGCCGTCTTTACAGCAGTAATGCTGGCTGAGAAAGAGGATAGGAGTGTCTGGTAGCTTTTTTTCTCAGCAGGTCTTAGCTCATTACACAGTGATCGAAGGGTATTATGAAACGTGTGAGATTGGTTTGATCGAGCTGGCCTCGTAGATAGAGGACACAGTTTGTCCAGACATGAGCTCAGCGTGGAGCAGAGCGAGTCTGTGGCATTGTTAACCTCCAGAGAGGAGAAAGTGCTGAGTGGAGGTAGAGTGGAGGCAACAATAGAGGAGAAGTGGAGGTCATGGAGGTTGCAATGGAACGTGACCATCGGCAGAAGAGAAGTTGGTTGCTTTGTCAGACTGACATTAAACCGGATAAAGAAGTGATCTGTTGCAGTTTTATATTTCAAAATTTTCATTTTTATAGGATTTTTTCTTCTCAGAATAAATGTGCTTCCCTTCAAGGTTGCATTTTTCCTCATTGTTTTCATTACAAAACTAAGATAAAATGCCAAAAAAGGATGTGTTACCCATCTTTTAACTAATTTTTACCAGGGATTCTGTATTATTCTTATCAACTCATTAGTAGTCTTAAACATCTTCTCTGATGACACATTCCATTGTTCTTTTTCTTACCTTTCTTTCTTTACATTTCTCTTTCCTAAGTGGAAAGATGATGAAGCATCAGGCTTTAATGTGGAGAATTTGTGCTACTGCACTCTGGACCTGTTTATAGCGGGAACTGAAACCACATCTACTACCCTATACTGGGGGCTCCTGTACATGATCAAATACCCTGAGATACAACGTGAGTATGTGTGTCATTCAACATATATGCACTTATTACCATCATGGACCAGGTAGTTGGCTGGAATCCCGCCCGGACCACTCTGATTTGGGCAGCCATGGCCTTACTGCAAACATCACCTAACCAACCGCTAGCTGTCTGTGTCCTGAATACACCGTAAAAAAAATGCAATCTCTGTGGACAGTCCAGTCTCCAAAAACGGGGACCTGGACAAACCTAGCCCATAAAAACATAACAAACTGTTCCAGCAAATCACAGACGAGATGCGCATTTAGGATAGTTTCAATTGCACGGGAGCAGCGCGGGAGGGAGGGGGAGGAAGTAGCGAGCTAGCTCTCTGTTTTGTTTGAAAGTCAACAGAAATGACGTTACCCAGCATCGCTTAGAGCACCTTTAACCACATAGTTCATGGGACAATTTCAATTTTCACCAGAAATTGCACCACACCTACTCCAGAGGCCACTGTTACCACCTAGTTTGGCCTATAATCAAATGCTTGACCTCTTTGAAAATCGGAGACTCTGTAGTTTCTTGGGAAACAATCAGAATAACTGTGTGAAGTACTGACAGTGTTACAGACATTAGAATATTGTTTTATTTTTCATTACAAGCACCACAACTGACCACATTTCAGCCTTCTAGGTCACTTTATATGACTCCGCTGAGCCCTAGCACCAGGTCTTGTGAAGCTGTGTGTAAAAGTAGATCAATAAAGAATAAAATATGAGTAGTTTAGAACATTATTTGCAAGGGTATGCCCATGTGTTTTGCAAAATGCCTTATGGAGACATCCAGTAAAGACCCTTGGTTACCCAAAATGCATACTGACAATAAAAGGCTTACTGTATAAGAACCCCTTTGTGTACAAGCATAATTTTGGTCTCAAATGAAAGGTTGACGTTTCATGCTTGCATTTGGATTGTATGTCAGGGGCTCTGATATGGAATGACTACACTAAATATGGAAATAATCAAACAAAAATATACATTTTAGGAATTTTATGTTGGTTCAATTGGTGTGTTTAAGATTAACTATACATCTACACAACATATCCATATAAAAAATGCATGGTCACTGGCGAATAGCTTAGGGGTTTGTCCAGTCCACATTGAGGGTGGTTTTGTTATCAAACGTTATCAAACATCGGACGCCTGGCGCAAAAAGGCGGTTCTTGTTTCTTAATCAGTCATGGATGTGTTTTGGGTGTAACATCCTTTAAACCAATGAAAATGACACCTGTCATTCCCTTTAACAGCAAGCAGCGCAACTTCAAACAGCGCATCGGTATTTTGATAGTCATTGGCGCATTTGAAGGAACCTGCTTGCATGGCATGCACGCGAGACCGCATGGAACAGGTATTCCACTAAATCATCCTTTACTAAAACCTAGCAGAGGATAGCCTACACGCATCTGCACTCGTCTATTATTTTAACTCATTGGCAAAGTGAAACTAACTTCACCGTGGTGTCATAGTCAACGACAAAACAGTTATACACAGTTTACTTTCACTACTGGCTGACAATGGGTTACCATCGAAAACATAGCCTGAAAAAAGCAACACTTACCCCAATAATGTTCGAATGACTGAATAAAAAAACCTAAGGACATTTATCTTACAGAGGAGTTGCTGCATCTCGTGACAGTGCGTCTTTAGCTGTGCTTGATATGCGCCTTTCGCTACAGACCAGGTTTTTCTTGGTCAGTGGCGTAATGCTTTTTAAATAGTATAAGATAGCCATTTTTAGATAATGCGCCAGACCACACCTTAGGTCATTAATTGCCACACCCCTGAGCGCATTGTTCAATAAAAGAGAAAAATTCAAGTATAAGATTTGCATTGTGATAACGCTTTGCGTTGTGATAACAATATGCTTGATCGCCAAGATAGAGCCCATAGTAAGATCAATTTGATCATGTAAAGCACTACACATGTTTTACATGAAAGATGTTGTCATGTATTGATTCCTAAGAGTCCAATATGACTGCACTACATAACAATATGCATACTAAGTGAGTAGAGATGCTCTGCTTAGATTCAATTCTACCAGAGGATCTTTGATTCACCCTCTCAGATTTGTAAAACCTTTCAGATTTGTAAAACGACCTTTCAAATTAATAAAACATTGTCAGTCACACCTTTTGCTGTGCGTTTTTAGGAAAGGTGCAAGAGGAGATAGACCGAGTTGTTGGATCTTCACGTCAGCCCTCTGTGGCTGACAGGGAGAACATGCCTTACATTGATGCTGTTATTCACGAGACACAGAGATGTGGCAACATTCTTCCATTGAACGTTCCCAGACAGACCACCAAAGACACCCAAGTTGATGACTTCATCATTCCCAAGGTGACCATGACACATTGGACTGCACTTTAAATGGTCTATACTGCCAAATAACTGCCAATAAATCATCATTTTCTTTTCAGGGGAGATTTATCTTGAACTTTGTGATTAGAATAATTGACAAAGTGTTGCTCTCTAGAATTGTCATGATCTTTTGTGTCTTCAGGGCACAATGGTGATGGCCAACTTGACCTCTGTTTTGTTTGATGAGACGGAATGGGAAACCCCTCACACCTTCAACCCACAACACTTCCTGGATGCAGAGGGGAAGTTCAGGAAGAGGGAGGCCTTCTTGCCTTTTTCTATAGGTGTGTGTTTATTTTTGAACGTGTCAGAAATAAGACTGAAACCATTACTGTAATAATCAATACACATGAGCTCATGCTATTATTTTTCAACTAGGCAGCTGTTGAGTTATGTTATTGTGTTCCCAAGCCTGTTTTTTATTGTTTTCTGTGTGATTTTGTCAGGGAAGAGAGTGTGCCTGGGAGAGCAGCTGGCCAGAATGGAGCTGTTCCTGTTCTTCACCTCGCTGCTCCAGCGGTTCTCCTTCTCACCACCACAGGGCGTAGAACCCAGTCTGGAGTTTCGGTCTGGAGGCACTCTCAGTCCCTATCCCTACCAACTCTGTGCTGTTCCTCGCTGAGGCGCACATATCAACTATTTAAAATCCTATGCTTACCTGTAGTTGTTTTTAATTATATTAATAGTAAAGTAATACACAAATTCAACGCTGTACACACTTGTGGGGGCAGCCGTGGCTACTGGTTAGCGCTTCAGACTTGTAGCCGGAGGGTTGCCGGTTCGAACCCCGACCAATAGGCACGGCTGAAGTGCCCTTGAGCAAGGCACCTAACCCCTCACTGCTCCCCGAGCGCCGCTGTTGTAGCAGGCAGCTCACTGCGCCGGGATTAGTGTGTGCTTCACCTCACTGTGTGTTCACTGTGTGCTGAGTGTGTTTCACTAATTCACGGATTGGGATAAATGCAGAGACCAAATTTCCATCACGTGATCAAAAGAGTATACTTATACTTACTATACTCAAGTGACACAATCAGACACACTATTGTTCCAGGTAGAATCTAGTTACGGATTTTGCAACATTCAATGCATTTATTTACTATAGGACAGTAAAAGACCAATACCTACTTCAATGGATACTATTTGAGACAATGTGAATAAACTTCCCATGCAATAACTGCCCATTTGTTTTTTGGAGCCCTTAACACAGCTTAGGCTACTTGCTCTCCTTCCCCTTCCATTTTCTCCCTTCACAGCATCGGCACACAACAGCATACTGTGTTTACATGAAGGGTGCCCTGTTCTGCCCCGTCTTTTACTTTAAAACAGTCTGTGAATGTTATCCAATCCACTTTTGTAATATTCAGTGAATTGCAGAGACATGACATGATTTCTTTCTTAACAAGGAAGATCATAGATTTAAAACAAGATAACCACACACAACCATGTCATAAACAGACATATGAATTTAAATGACATCTGATCCAGCGCGAAAAAAAAAAATGTTACCATTTTGTCAGGTTGATGGGGTCAGTTTGGCTTGAAAATTCCCCACCTCCAATGTGGGGAATGACAGAGAAAGTTTGAGAACCACTACTCTAATAGAATTTCTCTTGAAGAAGCCTGGAAGTTTAGCAAATACTGTAGTAGTAGCCGTATACTTCAGGACCAAGATGTGTGTGTATTCTGTGTTATCAAAACCCGGAAATTGTAGTTCAGTCTATTATACCTCAGTGTTCACTCTAGTGTTTGTAGCCTGGGCCACATCGTAGCTGGTTAGCCCAGCTGAAATGTGTAATATTTTGTTTTCTATAGCTTAAAGCTCCAACATTCTAAATTTAAAAACTGGATTTCCCCTTCAGTGGCTCTGAATGTCAGAACATAACATTTTGCACAAAACAGAAACATTTAAGAAAACATAACAATATTTCAGAAAACAAAATGATATTTCACTAAACAAAACAACATTTAGAAAAACACAATGGCATTTCAGATTATTATCTACTCTTGGAACTTAGAAGTCAGCACTTTGTTCAGAGATTTTTTAGGTCCTGTATGGTTTATTATACCTTGTTCCCAAAATACATAAACCTTCAGACTTGCGGACAATACCAGGCATTTTATGGATCAAATAATTAAAAAAGATATAATCTGTGAGATCCCAGTAACAAACCAATTCAACCACAGCTTTGCCGATTTGGTCCTATTGCCTTCCAATGTCAAGACTGGTTTCTGAAATCCAACAGCTTTCGTTTAAGGTTTAGCGTATTTCCCTTCAACATCCTCACCGGTCGTGTTAGATCTCAGGTCAGTGTAGGGATTCTATTTCAACTTGATTTTATTGTATATTATACAATTCATCTCAGTGAAAAAGAAGACCTCTCCTTTTCACATGTATACCCTCCCATGCTACAAACTGTTAAAAGACTGCCTTGTGCAATACACACAAAGACTTTGCAACCACACACTCTCACATTCACTCACTGTTTACCTACTTGTTGGAGGGGTTTGTTTTCAGGGAACATTGGAGACAATGGAACAGCTGGAGACATTGAAGAGCTGGAGATCCAGGGAAGTTGCAAAGTTGTGAAGTTTGAAATGTAAAGTTTAAAATGAATTGAAGTTGAAGAGTTATCCTTGCTGTGAGGCAAGGGAATATATTTGATCCGGAGTTATGCAGTGTTGCCTTGTTTGGACCTGGTGTGAAGAAATTGAAACTGTTGCCTAGAGTTTGCTGAAGATCCTTTTATGCCTGGACTCCAATTGTGCTTCCCGGTTAAATAAATCCTGTATTTTTGTATGGAACTGCTGAAGAATCCCTCAACTCCACATAATCCAGTGGCACACCTCCCTAAACGTGGGGTGGCCACCTTGGTCCCTCACACTCTTTCAGCTCTCATTCTCCTAATTTTACATTAGGGACATCATCAGTCGATGCCTACTAGTTGTGTTGTCTCATCTCTCTGCTTCATTCCTCAAACCATAATTTTTATCTATCATGATTCTATCGCTTTTTTAAACACATAAATTGTCAGACAAGCTCAATGTCTATCGTTGAGAATCTGGGACCTTTATTGAGGATTTGAGCCCAATTTTACAGTGGCCTATAACAGAAATGAAAATATGTAGTAAATTAAGATAATGGGGGTGAGTTATAAAAATTGATTCCATACAACTCCCATAGACTGTTACTAGTGTGGACATCTAGTTCACTACAGAACTTTGCTGAACTTTTCTGAGAAGCAAGTGGATTATCTTTCTCTTAAAACTGTACAGTAACTCTAAGTTAATGTCCTTTGAACTATTTAAGGAATGCTATGCAACTCAACTGGCATTGAAAATAGCCTACCATGACATGTCAACAGTGCCAAATGGTTGTTCAAGACAACGTGCCTATCCTACATATTTTTTCATTAACAATTCAACACTTTGATTTTATTACACTGCGAGTTGCAATGGATTATGCTACTGATGTTTAACTCCTACATAAATCCTACAGATGTTTTGGATATCAAGAGTGTTTTGTTGTTTCTTTCAATGTTCTTTATGACTATGTCCCGGAACGTGGTCATTGCTGTTCATAAGCGACATGCATAGCATTGATTTCAGTAGTTTTTCTATAGCATCCAGTTAAAAGGTTTGCTACATTTAGTGCATTTACAGGCCCATGTCCAGGACCTGTGGATACTTCATGAGGTGATAATGGAATACTCAGGCAATACAATTGTCTTTATATTTTATACTCTCACTAACAGTAATAAACTCATGTTCTTTTGGGGCCCTCCTGTGGCAGAAACGTATTAGCGACCATTTAATCCCAGATACAGTGACCGCCCTAGACATTTCTGATAACAAAAAGCAAGTGTTATTTCTGTGAACAAGGCTGATAGGTAGGCCTACAAAGGGAAAAGGTGGGGAAGAAGAGAACACCGTACCACGTGATTTTCCAGTCCTGTTGTGTATTGGGTGGTTGGTGTTTGCAGTCTATAACAGTTGCCTAACCGTCGCTAGAGCAAGCAAAATGACGGCAATATTGTATATTTTGGAACTGTTCAACATCAAGAGTTTTTTGCTTTTTCTCTCAATTTTCCTCCTTGTGTTTGACTACATCAAAACCAAACCACCAAAGAATTTCCCTCCTGGACCGTGGTCATTGCCTTTTATCGGCGACGTGCATCACATTGACATCACTAAAATCCATCTACAGTTTGTCAAGGTAGGTGTAAATCAACCTATACTGTACGTGTGTGTGTGTGAGGCCATTCCATCTGCGCACAAAGCTGTGTTCGTTGCGCTTCACACGAAGTCTTAAGAGTTCTTTAAGTCATAGCGTGATTTATCAGGAAAGGGCTGCTAGAGAGCTCTGTGCGTGGCACAGACAAACTTAAATTTGCCCCTTGTCCTTAGGCTACTTCTCATTTAGGCTCTGGTATTTTGGGATTCACTGCGGGTGAGGGAGGACAGTGTGTTAGGCTAGGCCATTCAGAAATAATTCAGTGACATTTCATTCATTCACACTCACAACCCACAGGTTGGGTTACTTTTGAAATGTAAAAGGCTACAAATTAGGCCTATTTTACCATGTTGACAATGTAAGCTAATAAGTAACAATATAGCCGCAAGCGGCGATGACGGGCCCGAGCACGTAGGCCTACGGTTCCTTGTCCCATGACATTTGCCTTATTCACCCGGCAGCCAGAATGATGCTACAGGGTACACTTGCCATTACACCTCAGCCCAGCAAATGGTGGTAATGCACTCCGTTTGCAAACTGCCAAAAAAAGCTCACGGAAAAAAAGGGCTTGCTTGCGCATGGCCTTCCAGAGTTATGGGGAGGATTTTTTGATTTTCGAAGACATTTGCCCATCACAGCCGATCGAAGCCACAGCAAAGCCGCCAAACAGGAAGTGGGGTCTAGGGCTGGGCGATAAAACGATAGCAAAATATATCGGGATAGACATGTAATCGGGTCAATAAAAAATATGTTCAATAGAACATTCGATAATTAAAAGCAACACGTTACGTTACGTTGTCCATAAATAAATAGGCTAAATATTGCATTGTATCTAGTATGTGCAACTCTACCAGAGTAGGCTATAGGCCTACCTTAACACAGACTCTGATTGGGTCCTTGCCCCATGCACTCTCTCTCTCTCCCTCTCAACAGACACATCCATCCTCAGCATGCACATTTAATCCAAACATTCACAATCTTGCAAGACAACTGGCTAAATTGCTATTAAATCCGGTTAGCATCATTAGCACACTGCGCAAATTTGTTCAAAACTGTTGCATTCAAGTTGACTGCTAAATTCTTATCATCTCAATCCCGATGTAAATGCAAAAGTATTTTCCAAGACTCAAACAGGCCTGTCTCAAGGAGAAAAGTATTAACTTGAAAAACTTAAACACACGTGGGGAAACTGAATAGTCCAACCAGTAGACTATGATGACTAACCAATTAAGCTACTTTGTTTACAATATTTCCAGGCTTCAACCAGTGCTGCTTTTCATTCAGACTTAAAATAAAAGTGTTTAAATGTAACTTTTTTTCTTCTCTTCTCTGCTCTGGTGAGCATGGTGTGAATGCAAGTGTGTGTAATTTAATTAGAATTATAAGCTATATATATATATATATATGTACATATATATGTAGTTAATGTGCCAGCAGCTGCCTAAGCTATAATGCCATTTTCCTAATGCCTACCTTCGCTGCTTGCGACCCCTAATAATACAGATTACAATACAGATTATACTTTAATTGTTTGATTAAAAACACTATGCTGTGACATTGTGCATTTGCATTGACTTCAGTATTTGTATTGTGTCTTTGATATTGTATCTCTTCCAGTTTGCTGAAAAATATGGACGTATTTTTAGTGTCCGATTTTTTGGACCAAGGATGGTTGTTCTTAATGGACACAAGCTAGTGAGGGAAATGTATGTTCATCGAGGAGAAAACTTTGCTGATCGACCATCCTTACCTTTATTTGCTGATATCGTTGGAGACAAAGGTGATTTCCCCCACATGAGTATTAAGATCACTATTTTCATGTAAGGGATAATGTATAGAACGCCGGTCATTATGCATAAGTTCCGACAGGGCGAACCGGACCCTGAAGGGACTTATTTTGCTCTGAAGGGACTTATTTTCTCGATAATAACCAGCGTTCTATACATGATCCCGCTTGTTATACGACTACTTACCAAAACAAAAAAAATAAACTCTTTAAATAAATGTCTCTTAACATTTATTTATTACCGTTTCATCGTGGCTTTTGCTGCAAATAGTTGCTGCAACAGACGCTGAACTTAAATCAAAGTTCCAATGCAAGACGTGACCGGACTACTAGCGGAGTAATATGAAAGACGTGAATCAGAAGCACAAAACCTGTTGCCATTGACAGCTGTCATTATATGTTTCAGTGGTCATTACATGGTGTATATTTGACCGTAGAATGTTTGGAAATCCCATTCAAATCAATGGAGCGTTCTACAAGCATTGTGAAGAGCCGTATAATAATACTGTGTAATGATAATGTACAGTGGAGAAAATAAGTATTGAATGAATCAACATGTATTAGCCTATGTTTCAGCGGTCATTAAATGGTGTATATTTGACCGTAGAATGTTTGGAAATCCCATTCAAATCAATGGAGCGTTCTACAAGCATTGTGAAGAGCCGTATAATAATACTGTGTAATGATAATGATAATGAGAAAATAAGTATTGAATGAATCAACATGTTTTTCAGTAAGTATATGTCTAAAGAGGCTATTCACATTACATTTTCACCAGACATTACTATTAACTGAGGGAATCCTCAAGTATGAAGTATTTACAACATTTAAGTCCATAGGTAAAGTGTGTGTATAATAAAGTGGAATGACACAGGACAAAACGTATTGAAAACGCTAAGAAAAAGCAGTTCACCAAGGTGTACGAGGTACATTATCCCTCATCTGTGCAAATTAATATGAGATGGGTTTGTAAATGTTGATGGGCTATAAATAGGTTTTTCCTTAACAAGGTGTCATACTAGAAACATTTCATAATGGTTAAAGCAAAAAGCTCTCCTAAGACCTTCATAAGCTTATAGTTGCAAAGCATTAGCCTGTTGTATGTACAAGAACTGGTTTGTGATCCAATGATTCATTCATGTTGCTCAGTCTTTGTTTGTGTTGCACCTTCACCTAGTGTATTACGGGGTGTCTGTGCCACATTGAAGCCAAGTGTGAATTTCTCAGAGTTGAGAATTGTGGTTACCACTAGAATCACCATAATTTCATAACTACCAGAGCTGCTGTGGGCAGCCATCCTTAGATTTAAAACTCTATTCAATCATGGTCATTTATCATTTATTTGATAGATTGCATTTATGGTATTAATATATTCGGTAGCAAAATGAAATAACACCAAATGGCACATTTTAACAAGTTAATTTAAGCATTTGTCCATATTCATCCCCAATATAGCACACATGCTACTTTCATTTTTACTCCAATCATGGTTTTGTTGTAAGCAAGGCTAACTTGAGACAGCTTAAGGATGTCCATTTATAGCTAGAGGCTACATCATTCTAGCAAATGGTTCTATTTACCAGGAGATTCTTGCCACCCATCAGGATTATAAGGACTTCCAGCAAGACAACAATCCAAAGCATACAGCAAAGGAACTCTCAATTGGTTTCAAAGAAAGAAAATCAAGGTGTCATTCACGGCCCAGTCATTCCCCAAAAAGGCCCAGTCATTCACCTGACTTAAATACAATTGAACATTTTTTACGGAAGAAGCTAAACATCAAGGTTCACAAGAAAGCCCCCTAGAATCTTCAAGGTTTAAAGACGATCTGTTTAGATGAATGGGCCAAAATCACACCTGAGTACTGCAGCTGATTAGTTTCTTCATACAGGAAGTGTCTTGAAGCTGTCATTACAAACAATTAAATACATTTAAATTGCCGTGTTCAATCCTTTTTTTCTCCACGTCCACTTAATTACACATATCTTTATTTACGGACTTTAATGTTTGAATTTTTTATATGCGTGGATTTCTTGAGTTAATACCAAAGTCTGGTGAAAATGTCTTCTGGATATATTTACTGAAAAAAAAAATGTTGACTTGTTCAATACTTATTTCCCCCGTTGTATCATACTCAACTATATTCATGTTAAAGTACCGTTCTGTTATTATTAGGATTGTTTCTGTCTTATATTCTCTACTTAGGGGTGGTTGTGTCTAATGGATATCCTTGGAAACAGCAGAGAAGGTTTGCCCTTCACACCCTGAGAAATTTTGGATTGGGCAAGAGAAGCCTTGAGCCCTCCATTCTTCAAGAATGCAGATATCTAAATGAAGCAATCGCTAATGAACAAGGTGAGTGAGTAAGATCAATGGTTAAACCCTGTACAACTCACAGCTGAGGAGTGTATTACAGTTTTTCTCAGTCGCTTTGGTGCATTTCTCAAATCATTATTAACATTTGTACAACAGTTGCATTTCTCAAAACAAATGGAGCAAACTGCACTGCATAGTGTATTACCTACAAAAGCGTGTATCTTGCTCAAAATGCAAAATAAAGTATCTATCTACAGTATTTAAATGCTTTGTCTATGCCTCAAAAGCAAATATTTATATCAATGAAACTGTCAGTGCAATCAAAATTAGAAGTCCTGACGCCATTGTTTATGTCAAGATAGTCAAACTGTTTTGTCTTGTTGTCAATAAGACAGATTACTCTGTAAGTATTTTCTAATTAACAATGCACAAGGTAGCACTATTTTTTATTTCAAAACTACAAAGTTACACAGTGTTTACTGTTGACAGACATTGTGATAGTGTAAAGAAAACAAAGACTTTTACAGCATTATGCACATGAGAAATGACCCATATACAGTAAAACACCCCTTGATAAGAGCTGTGCACCACTGTGCATCATTCTATATCCTGATGTTTCTGTCTGTCAGGTCGCATATATTTATATACAGTACCCTCCAGAATTATTGGCACCTCTGCTAAAGTTGATTAAAAAACAGTATAAATAATCTGTTGGTGATTTATTGTAATCTCACAATGAAAAAAAATAGGAAAAATCCAACCTTGAAGGGAAACAAATGTATTTTGAGAAAAAGTAAAATCTCATAAAGAAATAAATATTTTTAACTCACAATTATTGGAACCCCTGCTTATAATACCTTCTTAATCCTCCCTTTGCCATTAAAACAGCTTGGAATATTCACCTATGACACCCCATAAAGTTGGAGAATACAAAGCAAGAGATTTAAGACCGTTGACCGTTCATCTGACAATAGACCACACTTCCAGACAAAGTCACTGTACCATTTAGTAACTCCTCCTATTTAACTGTAAATATAGGCAACAAGGTAGTTTGTAGACATTCCCCGACTTTCAAATGTCAACACACTTTCTTTTCATTTAAATTTAGTGTATTCTCTTGTCTTTCTGATGTTGAAAAATGACTAGAGGATTTAGCCTCTGTGTCCCCTTATTTTCATACCTTAGTGAAAAAGAAAGTCATGAACTACTTCTGAAAGTTCACAGACACTCTGATTAACTTAAATAAGTTGAAATTAGATAGGAAAATGCTTCTGTTAGGTTTTGTATATAAGATTGTTCTAGGGGTGCCAATAATTGTGAGCAACGTGTTTTCGTTAAAAATATTTATTTCTTTATGAGATTTTCTTTTCTCAGAATAAATTGTCTTCCCTTTAAGAGTGGATTTTGCCTCATTGTTTTCATACAATGAATGAGTACAATGAATTATTTTTTATACCTGTTTTTAGTCAACTTTACCCAAGGTGCCAATACTGGAGGGTACTGTATGCTAGACAGACTATGACAACTAGTTATGACAGCTAGATGAAATAAGACCAATTTGTTTTATGGGGCAGGACTATTCAGCAGGGAACCAGTATAGTGCATTTGACCAACAGGACATTAGCAATGGAAAATTAAAATGAAATGAAATGCAATGAAAATAAAAAAAAACAGCAGACACAGTTGCATGGATGTACTAAAGCATTGCTATTTGTTCAAGAAGGAGAAACTGGTTTAATGTGATAAGATGATATGGAGTTTGGACAAACAGTTTTGAGAATTTCAGTTCTGATCTGAGAAATGTGCCAAAGCAACTGAGAAAAACTGTAATTTTGTATTTGTTGAATTCAATAAATTCTCTTTAGTTTTGCATGCATACCCACAGTCTTTTTATTTTGGTGCTCCTAGGTAAATCCTTCGACCCACAATTTATCATTAACAATGCTGTGTCTAACATCATCTGCGTGCTGGTGTTTGGGGACCGCTTTGAGTACACTGATGATGACTTCCAGTCTCTCCTGAAGAACATCAATGAGGTCTTCTACTTAGAGGGAGGAATTTGGGCCCAGGTGATCCTCTCCTCGTACTGTCTGCTCTTTATATATCCAGAAAATGAAACATGGGCTGTCCATAGCCCAACATAGTGAAAATATGTTAAAAATGTTTTTCCTTGTGTATTCATAGTTGTACAACGTATTCCCATGGATAATGCGCAGAGTGCCTGGCCCACACAGGAAAATATTTTCTATTTGGAACGGAGTTATTGCCTTTGTAAAGAAAAAAATTGAAGACCACCAAGTAGACTTTGATCCTTCAAACTCTAGGGACTACATTGATTGTTTCCTTGGAGAAATGGCAAAGGTGAGTTAAATCATTCCAACTATTACAATGAGTATTATACATTAATATATATATATATATATATATATATATATATATATATATATATATATATATATATATATATATACACACATATACATACATACATACCGGTACATACAATTTTAAGTAAAGTTAAGAGATATAATGTGCTATTCCAACAAATAGTGGGATACAGATTTAGTCAAATTTCGTACCTGTATAGTCATCTCAACAATCACCTGAGAGATAATGCAATGCAATCATACGTAACATTCCTGATTTTAAGACCTCTCCCCCTCGGTGAAAAACTGTAAACCATCTCTCTCTCTCACACACATGTCTTCATCTCTCTATTTGCACAGCTATACAGCACTCTCCACACCCCTTTAAAGATGGGTAAAAATAAAATAATCTGTTGCCGTTTTAAATTTCAAAATCATCTGTTGCCATTTTGTCATTTCTTTTTGAGGGATATTCTTGTTAGAATAAATTTGCTACTCTTCAAGTTGTTCTTCATTGTTTTCACTATGAAACTAAGATAAAACGCCAAAAAAGGATGTGTTACCTCTTTTACTCATCTTTACCAGGGATTCTGTATGTATTCTTATCAACTCGTTATATGTAGACTTAAACATCTTCTCTGATGACACATTCCATTGTTCTTTTTCTTACCTTTCTGTCTTTACATTTCTCTTTCCTAAGTGGAAAGATGATGAAGCATCAGGCTTTAATGTGGAGAATTTGTGCTACTGCACTCTGGACCTGTTTATAGCGGGAACTGAAACCACATCTACTACCCTATACTGGGGGCTCCTGTACATGATCAAATACCCTGAGATACAGCGTGAGTATGTGTGTCATTCAACATATATGCACTTATTACCACCATGCACCAGGTAACTGGTTCGAATTCTACTCGGACCACTCTGATTTTGGCAGCCGTGTCCTACTAGTTAGGGAATCAGACTTGTGACCTCAGGGTGGCCAGCTTGACCCCAGAATGGTAAGCAAATTGTGGG
Organism: Alosa alosa; assembly: GCF_017589495.1. Taxonomy (NCBI): domain Eukaryota; kingdom Metazoa; phylum Chordata; class Actinopteri; order Clupeiformes; family Clupeidae; genus Alosa; species Alosa alosa. Next base: position 12,720,536 of record NC_063197.1, read on the forward strand.
TGGGGGACCTAATTGAACAGTGCTCTCCCATGTCCACATCCATTGCCCTTGATCAAGGCACCAAACCCCCAACTGCTCCCCAGCAATGGCTGCCCGCTGCTGCAGTTGATTGACTGAATCCCGATCTCTTCCCTAAGATCTAAGCCCTGAACCCTCAAAGACTTAACTGACATCTGACTGCCTTTGGATAACCCCGTGTTTCACGTCACAACACTATGAATTGTTAGTAATTCCCTTGAGTAAAGTCTGCTTAGATGACTCCTTACGGAAAGGGCACAGAAAAGGTGCGAGCGAGTATTATTTGCAGCAAAAGCCCTCATGCATTTCACAATTTCGCAGTGGGACAGCCCTAAGCCCTCATGAAGTTTGCGGGAAAGCGCATCAAAGTTTGTGAGTCCATGAGGGGAGAGATTTCAGCCTTTGTGTATTGCTCACTACCCTTATATTAGTGTGTGTCACTGCTCCTAGTGTGTGTGTGTTGTGTATTTGTTATTATAACCTTTATTTAACCAAGTTAGTCTCATTGAGATATATAATCTCTTTTTCAAGAGAGACCTGGCCAAGATAGCAGAACAATTAGCAACTTTCTAGTTACGGATAGGAAACTGCCCCCATCCCCCCTAAAACATCAATCATTGTCAATTGTGCATTTTTAGGCAAGGTGCAAGAGGAGATAGACCGAGTTGTTGGATCTTCACGTCAGCCCTCTGTGGCTGACAGGGAGAACATGCCTTACACTGATGCTGTTATTCACGAGACACAGAGATGTGGCAACATTCTTCCATTGAACCTTGCCAGACAGACCACCAAAGACACCCAAGTTGATGACTTCATCATTCCCAAGGTGATTTTGGCACATTGAACTGCACTTTAAACATTGTATCCTGCCAGAAAATCGGCTTTTTCTTTTGAGGCGAGATTTATCTTGAACTTGGTGAATAGAATAATTGACAAAGTGCTCTCTAGAATTGTTTAGTTGTCATTATCTTTTGTGTTCCTCAGGGCACAATGGTGCTGGGCAGCCTGACCTCTGTTCTATTCGATGAGACGGAATGGGAGACCCCTCACACCTTCAACCCAGGACACTTCCTGGATGGAGAGGGGAAGTTCAGGAAGAGGGAGGCCTTCCTGCCTTTTTCTATTGGTGTGTGTTTAGTTTTGAACGTGTCATAAATAAGACTGAAACCGTTACTGTAATAATCAATACACATGAGCTCATGCTATTATTTTTTTATGTCAACTAGGCAGCTGTTGAGTTATGTTATTGTGTTCCCAAGCCTGTTTTTTTATTGTTTTCTGTGTGATTTTGTCAGGGAAGAGAGTGTGCCTGGGAGAGCAGCTGGCCAGAATGGAGCTGTTCCTGTTCTTCACCTCGCTGCTCCAGCGGTTCTCCTTCTCAGCACCACAGGGCGTAGAACCCAGTCTGGTGTTTCGAATGGGAGCCACTCACTGCCCTCAACCCTATCAACTCTGTGCTGTTCCTCGCTGAGAGCATTTATATAAACTCTTTGAAATCTTAATCTTACCTGTAGTTTTTTAATTATATTTGTAGTGAAGTAATACACATATTCAACTCTGTACACTTAAGTGACACAATCAGACATAACCTGAAACTGTTCTACTGTTCCATGTAGAATAGTGAAGAATTTTGCAGCATGCAATGCATTTATTTAGTATAGAACAGTAAAAGACCATGCCTCATACCTACTTCAATGGATACTATTTGAGTGCTCAGACAATGTGAATAAACTTCCCATGCAATAACTGCCCATTTCTTTTTTGGAGCCCTTAACACAGCTTAGGCTACCTGCACTCCTTCCCCTTCCATTTTCTCCCTTCACAGCATCGGCACACAACAGCATACTGTGTTTACATGAAGGGTGCCCTGTTCTGCCCCGTCTTTTACTTTAAAACAGTCTGTTATCCAATTCACTTTTGTGATATTCAGTGAATTGCTCCACACATACTCTAACTGTCAGTTTAAAAAAAACCTAGATGTACACAGCCCTGCTAGGTAAACTGGATGAAAAGACACAGTGGCGTCAACCATACCATAGAACTCCACCAACATGTTGCTTCAGTAACATGGTGGGGAGAGGTGTTTTGATTGGCTGTTGAGCTCGTTTATCAAACCCCTCAGACAAGAATCTCAGGAGGGTATTCCAGAAAGGAGGTTTAACAAACACTGAGATAAAACTTAACCCCTGGGTTGTCTGAACCTGTGACGACTAAACCCGAGCTGTCGGTTCCAAAACACTGGTTACCAGTTAGTTCAATCAACCCTGTGTTAGTTAATAGATAAAAATTTTTATCCTTATGACCATCAGGGAACGTTCCCTTAAGGTATAGTTTCGTGCAACTATTAGGAAATCTTTAGGGAATGTTCCCCGAAGGGGTAACACTTTATAATAACTATACACAATTGATCATTTATTAAGCCTTTGTTACTTATTAGTTAATGGTTTGTTCATCATTAGTAATTTCTTGTTCATACATAATTTATCATCAGTAAAGCACAATTATAAATGGTTTGTTCATAGTAAATAAGCCTATCCAAAAAATATGTTTGTAAGTACATGATTTATACTTAATAAGTAATAACAGTGAAAGCCAGGAATCGAACCCCCAACTTTTCAGGTTACTCGCATGCTAGTCCAGCTCCTTATCTACTACACTACCTTGGCCCAAATAGAAACCCCTACAACTATGCAAGAGTTTCTGTTTTCTTGTACTACTGTTATTAAACATCTGTAAACTATTTTTAAATGCTGTATTCTTTTGTAAAGCATTATTCCTACATTGATTCTCATCTGTAAATCATGTTTACAGTACATACAGTTAAAAATGGTTTGTTCATAGTAAACACGCATATCTATATTATATTTATAAATTGACTGTTGTAATACCACTGGGCAGAGGTAGTGTAGTGGATAGGGAGCCAGGTTAACATGCAGTAACCCATGAAGTTGGGGGTTCAAACCCCAGCATCCACCAATGTGGCCTTGCCCTTTAATTTAATTGACATGTGTAAGTCGCTTTGGGTGAAAGTGTCAGCTAAATGAATAAATGCAAGTGTAAACTTTATAACTCATTTGTAAATGTGTTGCAAGGCATAAAACGTCCTCACTTTAGATGAGCTCACAAAATATCATTAACTAACCATTTGTAACTCCTGAGTTAATTATTAATTATAGTATTAGGAAGTGGTTTATAAAATATGTATCCTCACCCTAACTAATCATTAGTGCATGTGTATGTAACAACTGTTAAATAATGGAAATATTACTTAATCAAACACATATTATTGCATCATTTATTAAGTATTAACAATAATGTATAAACATATTTAAGATATAGGCTTATTTACTATGAACAAACTATTTATAACTGTGTGAACAAATGCTTTACTGATGATAAATAAGAAATTACTAATGAAGAACAAACCATTAACTAATAAGTAACAAAGGCTTAATAAATGATGAATTGTGTGTAGTTATTATAAAGTGTTACCTATGTTTTTTTTTTTCAGTTCGCTGAAAAATATGGGATTATTTTCAGTCTTTGACTTGGACCCCGGATGGTTGTCTTCAATGGTCACAAAGTAGTGAGAGAAGCATATGTCAAGCAAGGAGAAAACTTTGCTGACCCATCCTACCCTTGTTCTTTGATAGTATAGGAAACAAAGGTGACTTTGATCAAAGTAAACACAGATGATCAGTATAATTTAAGCAGTTGTAATAACGTACCACACTCATCATCACTGCAAAATACTGTTGAATCCTGTTACTACTATTTAAAGTGTCTCTGTCAGGGTACTCTGCTTAGGGCTGGTTGCATCTATGGACATCTTTGGAAACAGCAGAGAAGGTTTGCCCTTCACACCCTGAGGAATTTTGGATTGGGCAAGAGAAGCACACATTTGTGTGCTTTATTTCTATTTGTATGATGAACAGTCTATTCATATTCACTTTTAAACAATCATTCATATATATATATGAATATATATATATATATATATATATATATATATATATATATATATATATATATATATATATATATATATATATATATATATATGTATATATATATATATATAGGGGGCTAAGCTTTCCATAGTGACTGTATGGATCATTTTTGTTTTGAGTTGTAATGTTTTTTTTTCCCTTTTATTTCCTTCCCTCATAAATTATTGTCAGGAAGCCAATAAAATGATCATGTTTTAATGTATATTACCAAACTGGGTTTAAGTGGGGTTATAGATGTTAGTTGGATTATAGATAAATTAGGCCAATATAAAATCATGAATTACTGTACAATCGTTCAGAAAACATTACTTTATGCTTTTCAGTTGGGGCGCCAAAACGAGTTTCAAGCCGGGGCCAGATGATAATGAAAATGCTACCATAGGTTACTAAATCAGAAAATAAAGTATGACTTATGGATATCACACTTTTTGAAAAGGAAAATAGATGAAGGCAGTGACTAACAGGCAAGGCTAGAGTTGGAGAAGTTCTGTCCTGTTGCTGTAAAGGAGACACGGGAGTGCCTGTCGCTGACTAACATAATAGGCTCACAGGTAAACAGCATGTCATTTTCTCAGCAAAATCCAGGCAGATGTGCGATGACAAGACTGTATGGCTGGAGAATCAGACACCATCGGAACACCTAATGATTAGAAGTCCTGAACTTTGAGAAGAAATGTTAAGGGATTATACTATCTGTACACACATTAGATATCCTGTCCAGCCCAGGCCAGATACTGAAAAATGTTGTACTGACAAAACCAAAGACAGTGCCCCCTTGTGGATTAGGTGCATTCATAACAGTGTAGCCTCTGTTCTAACCCCATACAAGACCTACGCCACTCTCTTCTTCAACCGATGATTTTCTCTGCACATTGCACTATTTTCTGCAGCTTACACTTGCAAGTGTAAATACAGAGTTGAACCAAACAGAGAATGGAGGTTGTGATGATAGAGCTAGATCAGCAGCAGTGCTTGGCAGCCCAAATGTCTAGAGTTTGGTCTCAGGAAATACAACTGCTGCTGGGCCTTTTTCATAATTGCAGTACTCTGTCTTTCCCATCCACAGTCTAATCAGCCCCATGGGCCAGTGTGGGTGATTTGTAGTAGAATGATTGTCAGGTGCAGTCATTTCAGTTTGCTCAATGCCATCTTGTGTCTTCAAATGTAGTTCCTAAAAGTGCACAAAAACACAGAAATCCATTGTCCATTGCAATGATATATAGACCTAGGCCTATTTAATCGATAGAATTAGAACATGTTCTGTGTGATAGAATGTTCTCTGAGGACAGATCTCTTCAGTTTGGACCCCTTAGGCTCAGGGCATTCTTAAATTGGGGTGGCGCCAAAAAGATGGAAGGGGTCATGAAATGATTTTCAGTCTGAATTAAAGTTTTGTTTGAAGTAGTTTAACAAGTTTTAAAATGTAAAATAGGATATTCAGTTTCAACTTTCAACACAGATTCTACTCAGAACAAGCCAACAGATTAGCTTGAGGCACACTAACCTATAACAAACCCCAGACCAATGTAAGTAGGCCTACCAGTTGAATTTCAACAGGGTCCACAATAGTCCATGTAAATATGAAAGTAGACACATGAGAGAGAGAGAAACAAACAGCCAGGCTAACAGCCAAAACCAAAGACTTTAGAGCAGAGTAGGCTACTGGCCCAAACATGACCTGAGGAGATTCTTCCATCTATTGGTCACTACTGCATTATAAGAGCTAGCCTATTCAATGATGTCGCAGTTTAGTTAATTTGATAGGGAGGTAATTCTTGGGAGGTGAGCCTACATAGAGAAAACTCAATCTAATACATTATAAGAAAACAGTAGCCTACTTCGTTTCTGTTCATTTGGTAGCCTGCTCTTTGGTCTACGCCTAAATTCATCATCACTTAAGCCAATTTAGAATTCCAAGTTTTGATTTCAATAAAGAGTATTAGTAATCTCTGCTGTAGGCAAAAACTAAAATATTAGGTCTATCAATCCAGTTGCTTATGGGTTCTTTTATGCAATTTAACACTGAACAAATGGGGGGAGGTGCTGTGGAGGTGGCAAAATTGTTAGAGGTAATGAAAAACAAAAAATATTCATGCTGTCTGTCGCTCTGTCCAATCCTATAAAAGTGATGCTATGCAGGCTAATTTAAATTTAGTAGCCTTTATACCTTAACATAGGCTTCGTCCAGGGAATTATTATATATAAAAGTCCCCGAAGGTTTGAAAATGATCACATTTTGCAGAAATCGTTTGTATAAAAACTGAAGACGTTGCTAAGGAAAGTTAAACAAAGACACACAAACTTGCTTAAAGTGACATCTTAAGGAGCCTCTCCTGGCATAGTCTCTGTCCATTTGACCAATGAAACGCGAGCATGGTGGGATTTCATCCTAGATAGGTAGTTTGAGAGTGCCGCCCATGACTACAAGGCGAGACGTCCAACGAAAAGGTTTGGCGCAGCGTTGGAGTGCAGTCCATCAGATGGTGATGTTAAATTTCAGTTTTTTCCATAGGTGTTGCATGCCATTAATTCACACTGGTCTGCAGAAATCAGTTGTCATTTCTATGATCTCTTTTAGCGAACTGCTGCTGAATTAGCAAGCCAGTTAACATTAGCTTGCTATGATATCACTAGCTGACTAGCTAACTTGGCGGTCACTGAAAATTGATTATAACTTGGCTTTTCAAGCTAGCTAATAAGCTAGCTTAGAGATGCGGTCAGTTGGAAAGAGCATCCTTGTGAGGAAACATAGCTGACACTGTCAGCAATAAGAGATAATATTGGCAATCGATGGCAATAACAAACAAAAGTATTATAAACCCGTATAAGTATTTGTAGAACTTAAGTAACGTTAACGTTAACTCATCTGATGTTAAGTTACAGATTTGGAACAAGGGTGGGGTAAAAATTAAACGTAAAACATCTTTGTTATCTTAATCCCGTTAACCGTCACTGGGTGTTCAACAGATGTTCGTGTTCATACTGTCAATGTTATTTCTTATTATACTATTTTTGTAACGTTACTGGTTTTTCGAGTACATTGGTGATGTGCGCTCGCCAGACGCCGTCCCGCAACCGCACTATTTTATTAGCTATCAAAGAATAGCACTGCCCCGAAGTCACATGAAGCTACCCACGTCCCATATCGATATCCTGACATCAAAGCGCTTTTATGATTTGACAGGGTCATAGGTAGGTTACCGATAAGTAATTTGTCAAAACTGACAACAGTATGAAAAAACAATAACACACAAATGTACTGTATTGGCAATGTAGTCATTCAAACAGTTTTGTGCCTGGCTCAACACTCAACAGTGAACGTTGCATCTTTGTAATCTGTGACAAAATTCAAGGGGTGTTTTTGTCGACGCAGAGTGTCTCTTAAGGCAAAAGAGGATCAGCCTAATTCTGTCTGACATGTTATAACTAATTCATTGGTGCACAAACTGCAGCCCCCTTTTGCTTTTGGGATAAGTGCTCTCCACCTACTGTTTCCAAAATAGCACTAAATGGGAGAGAAGTAGCCTGTGTGGATTGGACTGGCTCTTCTGTGGCCCTGTGTTTGATTTGAATATGGTTGGACTGTTCACTATAAGTATGGAGAAAACCCACAGTGAATTAGTTGAGTCTACACAGGATTGCATCCACTGAAAACAAACTGGCATGCTTCTACTAGGAAGACCGGATTCTCCATGTAGTTGCAGTATGAGCAACAGACCATTCTACAGAATGCACAGAAATTATATTTAAACAATTTGAAGTGTTATTTGAATATAAAACAGGCCCATGTCCCTGTAGTCTTTGTCCTTGGACCAGCGGCTTGTGCAGGTGGTGGAAATGTCGCTGTCTCGGCGGGTAATCACGGCATGTGCTTCTCTGGCTGTGTGTATAATTAATCACATGCCAAGTAGATGGATATGTTGTTCAGGTTTCCATACAGTTTGTTCCACTAGATGTGACTATTGCCTCAAAATAAATATGCATTAATGCTTTTTGAGCTGCTTGATTTTAAAATCCATACAATTTAGCTTGTCTCTCTTAATGTCCCATAGCCTAAAGTTCATAATCTTGACTTGCTGATTAAAATGTCTGGTTTCTACGAACCAGGGACTCCTTTCTATATTACAGAGTAATCAGTGTGTGTTGACTTGCACTTGTAGGTGCAGCAGGGTTGGAAATTAACTTTTTAAAATGTGAACTACCAACCACTGACAGACAAGTGGTCAAAAAAATCCACTCAATAGTAAATAATTGTTTTGTGTCCGTAATCCGCCAGTCACTTTCACATTGTACCAGCATTTGGCTAATGGTTTTTACCAATGTCGTAGGGCTGTGCCCTATGATCAACAATATGAAAACAACACAACACAACACAATATAATGATTATTTTGCTGCATTCAGTTTCATAACAATGCTCTCGTTTTGCCTTGAGTTGTCGTGTGCATTATCTTTTTACATGTATTTGTTACCTGTTGGATTAGTTCCAAAATCACTGTGTAATCGTATTTAATAATCATGATCTCAATATTGAACAAAATAGTGATAAAATATTTTTATCATAATCGAGCAGCCCTACAGTATCAGTCTTTATATAGGTGATTATATGGGTTATTTTCTTATATTAAAATTCAGTTATTTTATTATATGAAGTTTCAGTTAAGAGTGGCAGCTAGGACCTGATTTGTGCCTAGTGTACCTTTGTCTAAATGTTGCTAATCGCACTCTGAAGATAATTTTTCGATTGATTGTCTGTTTACAGCCCCAGTATGAGGGATCAGTCTTTCCAGGACCATGGAGAAATATGAGAAGGTGAAGAAAATCGGAGAGGGCTCTTTCGGGAAGGCGTACCTTGTCAAGTCCAGGGAAGATGCCCGGCAGTACGTCATCAAGGAGATTGGCATCTCCCAGGTGAGGAGTTGTGAGGGAAATGGGGGTGGAGGGTGGGGTATGGGGAGTATAGCTGTCTAGGGAACACAACTGTCAGCCAATACAAACATTTCCGATGGACCGTCACCTGTATTGTAGCGGCTATTGTTTAGCGTAACTGTTTACACGGACCCGGTTGGGTGTTGCACTTAGTGAATGAGCATATTATGATGGATTTATGTGTGTGTGTCAAAGTTGAATAAAGAGTTTTTCTTGTTTGCCATAAACAACATATTTAGTGTTAGAGTGAACATGAAAGGAGCAGAATGCCATTACACTGATGCGCCACCAGAAATAAATGACTATTTTGTGGCATAATAGTCCACTGGCACCCTGAAGCTGTCACGTGTGGAGTTGCTCCAGCAAAAGATGACTGGAGGGCTGACTGCACCGGTGAGGTTCAGGGGCTTGCACTCTGTCATCTTCTCTCTTTTCCCAAAGTTATTCCTCCTTTACCCCGCCATCATTTTTTACAGATGTCAAATAAAGAACGGCAGGAGTCACGAAAGGAGGTGGCAGTCCTGGCCAACATGAGTCACCCAAACATCGTCCAGTATAAGGAGTCCTTTGAAGGTAAAGCCACTTGTTCCTAATCATTTTTGCAACATCTCTGGTATTTACTCTATTTCGCTGTCTGTCGTTTAATTCAACATTCAGCATTATGTCATGTGATCATGCATGCAAATAAAATGAATTACGATATGATGTTGGAAAAACCAACTGCATACTGTATAAAAGTGTCTGTGGGTGTGTATAGCCTGATCACCAGTATCATTACCAAGCCAGTCGTGCATGCACATTGCACATCCTACATGCTTAAATGATTTTTCTGCTGCTCATATTCCCCCTGATAAATAGGGTATGGTGGTTAATGACTTTCCTTCTTGGTCCTCTCTACGAAATCAAAGTGATGTATGATTACCTGACTGATTGCCAGTGTGTGTGTGTGTGTGTGTGTGTGTGTGTGCGCGCGTACATGTTGAAGACACTCTGTGATTGAATGAACAGGAGGAAATGGATCTCTTAATTAAATTGAGGAGGAAGGCCTGTCTGTTTGTCCTGTTCCTACCGATGATGTCTCACAGAGTCACCATTACTTATGTGACTTCGAAGATGGAGATGGAGAGACATCTAATGGCGTACTGATGTTGTTTTCTCATAAATGCCATGCCTAATTACCCTTAATGGGCTGTAACAGACCTGACTGTAGAAGCGGGCCTAACATCATGGTACCGCAGAGTGACCAAAATAGTCTCTTCGTGTCTGACAGTCTGTTTCACTTTGTGTTGTTAACCCAGGTGTGGGTTTTTGAACATTCTAACAAAAGATTCTGTTCTGCAACAGTTCAAGGTTCTAAAATGCTATGTTGTATTCAATGAACCCAGATATAAGGTGTGACGGTACACCTTTAAGGGTTAATGTTGATATCTGCTTTCTGTGTTGGTCTCTACTACTTACTCCACAAACTCCATTTCTGCCTTTCTTCTTGCCTCGACCTCCAATCCACCCAACCCCCACACCCCTCTCTTTTTTCTGCTTTACTCACCCAAACCATCTTTTTCTTCCTGCTCTCCAGAGAGCGGTTGCTTGTACATAGTGATGGACTACTGTGAGGGAGGAGACCTGTTTAAGAAGATTAACTCTCAGAAAGGGGTTCTCTTTCCGGAGGAGCAGGTACAAGCCACCCCTTCTGAAATAATGGTAGAATTTTGGGTTTGGAAACCATTTTTATGTTTTGAGACGCAGAAGGGCAAAAATAAACATATTGAATAGAACAGTGGTTCTCAAACTTTTCACAGAGTACCACCTCAGGAAACAATTGGTTCTCCAAGTACCACCGTTTTGGCCGACATTAAAGTATAGTAGCGTACAGTAGGCCAATTTAGTTACTGTACATATTTTGCATTATTATTTTACTACTGCTTTGCATTTTTTATTTTATTTTTTGCTACTTTAAATTTAACTTCAGGGTTAAATCACATGGTTAAGGATTGTTTATTATTTTGATATAATTTGGAGTGATTATGAAAAAACATCTCTGAGACTCCCTGAGTAACATTAAAGAGAGTCCCACAATTTGAGAACCAGTAACTACATAATTGTTTCCCCACTCACCCTTCACACATATCAGTATCTGTGTACACACACACACACACACACATACACACATACAGTCTCACACACACACGTCAGTACATATTTTGAGCAGAGACCAGCCATTCTTGCTCAGCAGAGCCTTACATATGTTAATGGGCTGCAGATTGCAGTTCTAAAGGTGACTTTGGGCCATTCTAAATCAAATTGATTTTTATTACATTACTCCCAAGATACTGGACTGGTTTGTGCAGATCTGCCTGGCTCTGAAACATGTGCATGACCGCAAGATCCTCCACCGGGACATCAAGTCACAGGTAAGCCACTGAAGGCAGACGATTCACCTGTGTTGTGTTCCGTGTGAAATATGCATCTTACCCGGATTCAGAAAGTAAAAGTCCTGTCAAATGGGGTATTTAAAGTGGTATATCGCAAAATCACAGGAATTTGTTGCTTCTCAACCGCGGTAGGAAAATACTGTACCGGTCCATACCGTCCCAGCCCTACACAGGCAAAAAGAAGACATGATTGGACCTTTGCTTTCTGAAGCCGGGGTTGTCCACCTCTGTATTTTACATCAACCAGGATTCAGGATGGGTGTATAAAACTGTATTTTGGGTCATCCTGAAAAACAAATGCCGTCATTCAATCTTTTTCAGTGAAACTACACTTATTCTCATATATCAGTGTGGATGTAGTTAACTGTAAAAGCAATGATGATTAAATGATGTATAATAAATAGATATTTAGCTACTCAAAGTACTGACTTAAACAGAAAACACATTTTACGTAAATGTCTTTGACTTCACCTCAAATTGTTTTTGGTTATGAAGATATCTGAGTATGATCTATCGTGTGTGTGTTTTGCTTTCACAGAACATCTTTTTGACCAAAGATGGAACAGTACAGTTGGGGGATTTTGGGATCGCCAGGGTTCTGAACAGGTTGGTAGCTGCCTTCATGACACAGAACCTTACAGGGGGACTACACCTGGCGCATAACTGAAGCGTTCCGTTTGCATTGTGTTTGCTGCAACAATTAGCTTCCACTATGATCAATGAAACTGGCTACACCAGATGTGATAGCAGCGCGTATGTTCAGAAAAAAATAGTCCAGTCTTCAACTATTTTTGTGCGTCGTGAATGGAGCGCTTCAGTTACACGCCTCAGTACAGATTAAACTGTATGTTTAATTTGTGCTTCAGTAGATGCACACACTACTTGTTTAACAGTGAAGTGGTCTCTCTCCATGCAGCACTGTGGAGTTGGCCAGGACGTGCATAGGAACTCCTTACTATCTTTCACCTGAAATTTGTGAGAACAAACCGTATAACAACAAGAGGTAGGCTGCAGCCCTCTATCAGTGTTCCTGAGTGTATGCACTTGACTGGGTGTGCTTGTGTTGTGTTTGTGTCTGTATATGTGTTGGCTGTAGAAAAAGAAGTAGGCTTAGTCTTTTGACATAACTCACTTCTGCTACATGATACAGTATAATTACACACACACACACACACACACACACATTGCTCAGAAATGCTTAGTCATAACACTGTAGACTACACTGATGGGATGAAGTAATGGTATTAAGTCTCTCATCCGAGTTGAATCAGTCAGTCTCTGTTACAGGAACTCAATATGGATTCTCTTTAAATGCCTTCTGTCCTCTGTGTAACCCTGGTGCCAGTCAATAGCCACTGTTTCTGCTAGTGATGCACAGGTCTGAAATGTCTGAATACTGAATACATTCTCTGGTGCACATTTTTATGAAATTGGAAATATCGTCCTGTATAAAATCTGATGTGATTTGTCAAAAGTGTGTGTGTGTGTGTACCGTTAACATTATGTTGAGGGTGTTGCATGTTCTGAAAATTACAACCCTCAAGTGTGTAACCCTCCACTCCTCTCTCCTTCTGGTTTTCCCTCATCCTCTTTTTCCTGCCCTCTTTCTCCTCTCCTCTCTCTCTCCCTTTTGTAGTGACATTTGGGCCTTAGGGTGTGTCCTGTATGAAATGTGCACGCTTAAGCATGCAGTAAGTACCCAGTGTATGTGCTGTTCCCTGTGTGTGTGTGTGTGTGTGTGTGAGAGAGAGAGAGAATTTGTGTATTTGAATATAGCAAACACCAGGCCTATATAAATGTTATATTCTCTCTCTCTCTCTCTCTCTCTCTCTCTCTCTCTCTCTCTCTCTCTCTCTCAAAAAATAGTTTAGCAGTTACCATATTATTGATGTGAAGACAGGTGTCTGATGTCTCCGTGAATAACGTGTGTGTGTGTGTGTGTGGGCCATTTCATCCCTGAACTTTGTGTGTCATGTTTGTGTGACTTCTCTCAGTTTGAGGCAGGAAACATGAAGAACTTGGTTCTGAAGATCATCCGGGGCTCCTACCCCCCGGTCTCGTTGCACTACACCCAGGACCTGCGCTGCCTGCTGGGCTTGTTGTTCAGACGCAATCCCCGAGAGAGACCCTCGGTCTGCAGCGTTTTGGACAAGCCATTCCTCTCTCGTAGGATACAGAGGTTTCTCACACCACAGGTGAGAGGCATGTAATGCACATGCACATGCACATGCACACATGCACAGTCTGTCTTTCCTTGCATCTATATACATGCACTTCTTTTTTCTGGAGTTACACCAACAACATATGCAACACATGCTGGAGTTATGCAGAAAACCTGTTACACTGGTACACAGTGTTTAAAGAAGGTTTAATATCCACGTATGTTCCATTGTAAATTAAATTCAATAAAGAAGTGGTGTTTTGATTTACATTCCATCTGAATCTTGTGCTTTGTGTTTAGCTCATTGCTCAGGAATTCAGCCATAGTGTTCTCCAGAAACAACCCAAAGCGTGTGTAGCTCATGGCCCACCAGGTAATGCAAGAACAATGTAAAAGCATAGCCTATATCAACATTAAACAAGCATGTGTCTGATGACTGAGCTAATGTTATTTCCGTCCTTTCTCCTGCCCCTCGGTCCAGCAAAGCGCCCAGCCTCTGGTCCAGCTGCCGTCTCTCCTGCTCAGAAGATCACTAAACCAGCTGCCAAATACGGAGTGCCTTTGACCGCCAGGAGGCCCTCGGACGGCATCCGCAAGGCTGTTGATGCTGGCAGGAAGGCTGCTGAGCGGAAACCTGTGGCCAGACCGAAACAGGTAAGAGGGGGAGCTTGACCGTGTGCAGGTGGACACCCCAGTCCAGACATGGTGTATGGCCTGGGAGTTAGCAGAATCATTGTCTTCCCCTGGTTTCGTGTGTGCGTGTGTGTTTGCATGTCAGTGTCAGAGTGACTAAGCGAGAAAAGTTGAGTGTTTGCATTTTGTGTGTCTGTGTGTGTGAGTGTGTGTTGCGTCTGAGACTGAACCCCGATGTCATGTTGTCCAGGCCCCTCCCACAGCAGTCCCTCAGAGGAGAGTGAGTCGCATTGAGGAGGAGAAAAGGAAGTCTGAGGTACCCACTGATAGCGGATGGCGCCCCCTATCTCCCAACCCCTGGCATTAACCCTCCTTCGCCTCCCACTGTTGGCTCTCATCCACTCTGACAGACACCACACATATCCTCTCTTTCTCTGCCCAGTCCTCCAGCTTTCCTGTTCAGTCCGCCTTCCCTTTAGACTCTCCCTCCTTCCCTCCCTCCCTCTCACTTTCCTTTCTTGCCCCTCCTTTTCATGCATACCCCTCATCCAATCGGAGGGCAGTTTGGCATTTGTGCCCTCCCCCTCTGCACTACCCTCTCCTTCCTCTAATGAACTATCCGTTTGTTTCTGCAATATGTCAGATTTGTCAGTGGGCAGTTGTGTTCCTTTGCCATGTATATTTCTCGTCCCCTTTTATCAGGACTTTTCAGAGGCTACTGTCTCCGTCCTATCTACTTTGTTTCCCCTATTCTAAAAAGCTTACTCACCGTTTTTTGCCTGTACAGCACTTGTGGTCCACTGAATATTTCATGCACACCCACGTGTACTGTAAACATTTATGGTTTTACAAAATGGTTTCATAAGCAGTTTAGCGGTGGCTCGCCCTCAGTGTGTATCAAAGAGAGGCAATGCATTACCTGCAGCTCTGTTTTTCCTATGTAGGAGGCAGCGAGGAAGAGAAGACTTGATCTAATGGAGAGAGAGAAGAAGCAGAGAGAACAGGTGGACAGCATGTCTTAATGTTTTTTTATGCAAGATGGCAGACTGACTGGGGCCTGTTCTACTAAGCAAGTATCTTTTTGTTAGTCCGTTGGACAAAACCTAACAACCGCAACCCTGAAATCAACCCAGGTTTTCCCCAGCTGGGTATGAACGCATTCACATGAAAGGGGTGTTGGAATTTGTCGACACCAGATGACCAATCGCAAATATAGAGAGGTCTAGAGTCCTCTATCACGACTGAGAAACAAACAATAAGGGTATTCGACTTGATGTAGCCGCCTGCAGCCGCCTTAAAATGACTGCATAATGTGATTATTTCTGAGATTCTGATACGCTTTCAACCATGATGTATGCACAATTCTGGTTTGAAAACGTATCACAATTTCACTGAAAATCCAGGATGAAATCTGAAGTAACCCCCAAATCCTGCTTAGTAGTACAGGCCATGGAAAAAAATGTAGTTTTTTCGATGTAGATTTGGACTTGATGTGTGTCTTGCTTAGGCAAGCTATTCTAAGCTTGATTGTGTCATTGATCAGAATTTTGTGGCAAAGAAGATTGTAATTTTCCCTGATCTATCCTAGATATTTCTACTGAAAGCTGCCCAAATGAGAAGATTTGAAAAAGACAAAGTAGGTATTTCCTAGGGTTAGATATTGCTGTGTTAATGTTGTTGGTTATAACTTTACAGGTATATGAGACGTAATCTAAAATCTGCTGGAATAGACCAAATGGCAGATATTTCTATGTATTTCATTTTTTCAGCTCAATCGTATCAATCGAGCACGAGAGCAGGGTTGGAAGCATGTCCTGAGTTCCAGCGGTGGCAGCAGTCCTGAGAGAAAGGTGCTTTCTCCATCATCATTATCATAATAATCACCCTTTTCACCTCCACTGTTACGGTCATCCATCAAAGTTTCTGCAACAAACACACAGCCAGCCTCGGTTACTCAGTTAAGGCTCTGCCACACCGCTAACAATAAAAGACAGCTGCAACAGAGATGTTAGTGATGTTCGTTGATGTTCCAAAACAAGTAGCGTAGCGAAATACAGTTTCTGTCGTGTTTTATTTGCCATTTTGTAAAATCCCATTGATTTCTGTTGGAAGACTCATTGCTCCTTGATATCACTGCACTACCGGAAACAGAAAGGGGGTCTGTTTACGTTTGTAGCAAAGTCCTTTTAGGCAAGTCCCTCCACTCGGCGGCCATATTGCAAGATTTTTGGGCACTCATCGGGCATCCTATTCGGCAGAAATGCGCGTGCGCAAGGCTTCACAACACCAACCTTGCTCCAGTGGCGAGTTGACAACACATGATTGGCACAATGTCTTCACAACACACCATATGATTGGCTCAATGTATTCACATCACACCACATGATTGGCTCAATGTATTCACATGTCGATGTTTTGCCGAGGAAGGGGTGGGAAATGTGTAGAAACGGCTATATTGGCGTTACAAACTAACCCCATGCATTTCTGTGAAGGATTTTTTGAGTGCTGTGTCTCCACATTAGAAAGTCTCTGGTTGTAGTCTTTCCCTGCGAGACCTTCTTTTACTGTCTATGCTTCAGACTCAAATATTGAGCGGAAGTTTATACAGGGTTGTGAGGTATCTGAAATAGTTCCACAATAGTAAATAACACGGATTGAAATCATCTGATATATTTCTTTTAATAATCAACGAACACCACCACTAACCACTCGATGAGCTGCACAGTTTTGAAAACAAACGTTAAGGGTAAGGACATGTTTGTGCATGCCCATAACCAGCCAGTTAAAGGCAATTCAAAACGAGTCAGAAAGTCGAGACAGGACCCATCGTCAAAATTTCAGTGTCCACCACTCTAGTTCATCCAAAACAAACCTGAAAAGGGACTCAAAGTGCTAAATACCTGAGTTATCCTTTAATGTGGCCTTGAATTAATTCAGAGGATTCTGATTGACTATCAGAGTTTCTATCGTTCACAAAATCTGAAAGTGGTGCCCAATGATACCGCTCCTCATGCCTTTGTCATCATTGTTATCGTCGTTCTTATTGTTGATGTTATCGTTCTTGTGAGTGAGGCCGATAACTTAAAACGGTAGCGGTAGTGTTTACGGTTATTGTTAGTTGTTGACTGTGTGGACGGGCTTTCACTCTTCCCTTGCTCACTACTCTAACAGCTTTTCTTCTTACCCATATTGGCAGTTTTACGGCGGTGGGGGCATGATGGCCGGCGCTCCTGCCCACGCCCCAAGTCACGCTCCTGCTCAGCCTGCAAACCGATATGACCACTTTCTGTCTGCTCTGGACCAGCTCGCCAAGCCTCAAGAGGAGGCCAAGGCTGCAGGAGACGTACCTGGCAGGTCAGTTATGTTGCCACTGGGATGACTGGGGTGGACAAGACCCACTCACTGCACCATTATTATGTAACCAAGTTGAATGTTTTTTAGAAGATTATGATTATGGTATTTTGTATACTTTTGTCCAAAGGGAGTTACAGGATATTATATATAGTTATAGTTAGTATGTATTAACTATATTACATTCTTTAACATTATTATTATTATTATTATTATTATTATTATTATTATTATTATAATTTTTTAGGTTGATGGGTGATGTGACGGATTTCTTGGATTTGAACAGAAAGGGTGTGTTTTGAAATTTTCCCGATTGAGTGATTTTGACGTCGTATGCCGGCCTAACATTGTACGTTTTTTGTGCGATTTCACAGTCAGTGACTACATTTCCAAAGTCGGACAGAAATCATGGGAGTTATATTGGAGTTGTGGCGCTCTCCCGTCAACTAGATCATTTAGTGTAAAGTGCCAATCTTAGCAGTTTTAAGTCAGTCCAAGTCAATATTTTTGTAGTCTTGGGATTAAGACAACATGTTTGATATTATCGCAAGTCTTTTAGTGGTCGTGGCTCTTGCAAATAGTGACGTGAATAATATAAAACCAATAGTGACCTCTCTCCAACACCAAACAGGAAGGGGCAAAGTAGGCGACAGCTGTATATTATTCGTTATTTTGTTTCTTATAAATTGTTAGTCGGCCATTCCACGTGTCAGAACAACTCTATATCGGTTAAGGATGCCACACATGAAACAATGCTGCAGAAACACGAAAATATGAGTAGGCTATCGTTTGAGTTCCTGTTGATATCTAGTGCACGATGGGAAATAATTTAAAGGAATCTAGTTGCAGTCTTGTAAATAGTGACCTTGCAAGATCCCTAGTCGTTGCAAAATCAACTCTATGACTTGTCTTTAGATGTGAGAGGGTCTGAGACTACAGTGTAGTCTTTCAAAAATCTTTTCCAAATCTGCAAAGTCTTTGAGTGTAAGGAGGGCATTAATCACATACACATCTCCGTGTGTCAGGGGGCCGTTGGGTGCTGCCACCCCAGTGGTTCCAAACGGCCATGTTGGCCCCTCTGGTCCACCCGAGAGAGATGCCGTGAAGATGGAGCTGAGGAGACTGGAACAGGTCTCAAGAAATGCCCATGCTAACAGGTCATTCACTTAAATGTTCATAAATGCCCATGACAACAGGTTAATCAGTTATCAAAAAATGCCCATGCATACAGGTCAGGTAGTTATTACAGGTAATCAAAAATATCTAGACTGGAAAGCTGATCAGAACAAAGAAATTTCAAACACAAACGCAAATATGATAGTCTTAAATATATCTTCTATATATTTATCTTAAATGATGGCTCAGTGTATAATATATGTTTTTATCTTTATCAGCTTCCAGTCTATGATGGCTCAGCAGCATGTATCATTTTTATCTTTATCAGCTTTCCGGTCTATGATGGCTCAGTATATATAATTTGTATCTTTATCAGCTTTCCGGTCTATGATGGCTCAGCACATATAATGACCCAACTCTTCCCGCTTCTCCCCAGGCTGCGAGGTCATGTGGGGGCAGAGCGGGCGTTCCAGGTGGAGGAGTTTCTGCAGCGGAAGCGGGAGGCCATGCTGAATAAAGTGCGGGCTGAAGGACAGCTGGTAGGTGCTCGTCTCCTCTCCTCCCTACACCTGTTAAGCTCTGCATATAGATGCCAACATGAGTGTGCTGACAATTGCCACGCACATCAGCGACGACATTTTGAATCGACAAGCATAAATCGATTTGACAATCAACAATGGATTTTATTGAGTGGCGCCGACAAAAGTAGAACTAAATCGTAATTGATACGACGGTAGTGGCAGCATAGCTTGACGCTGGTGTGCGGGGGTTGTTTGAAAACAAAGGAATCTAATGTTTTGATCGAACAACGAAAGCGGAGTACGCCACACTTATGTCGGCGCCTATGTGCGGAGGCCTTCAGTAGGAGCGCTGCAGTCTGGCTGACAGGAATGGCTGCGGCAGTGATTTAATTGTATTGGCTTTGAGCTTTTCCGCCCCCAACACTCTTGGAAAATGAGGTGTGTCAGGTTATGTATCAGAAATGGTTGTGGAAATGTCATGGTGTTGATATGCAAGCAATGCTTGTGTACTGACATTAGTCTGACTCTGAGAGATGGTTGAGCTTGCCACAGTAAATTGATGAGGATGTCGACTGTATGTAGGTCTGTAGTGGTTGCCCACATCTACTGTAGAGTGAGCTTTAATCTTCTTGATATAAAAGTAAACGTGTCTTCACAACCGAGTCCACGTTGAGGTTCATCTCAGTTACAGTTTGTGTGATGTGGTTGTTGATGGTTGGTCCAATTGCTTACCGTTCGTCTGAAACATTTGGTTGGCTTGAAACGGTGCACAGGGAACGCGACACAACCTGCCGGCCATCTATGGGAGCCGGCCCGGCACCATGCGGTGCAGGAGACCCAGGGTCAACAAGGAGGAGGAGGTAGGAGCCTGGCTATGGACGCTCCCCAACCCACCCGTTCCTCCACGCCCCCCATTCCCCTCCATTACATCACTACCACACGCGGAACCACCATCCCCATCGCCTGATTTGCGTTGTTGCTATTGTTGCCATTTATTTTGTGTATGTTTCCGCATGTGGCACTCCCTTGTAACGTTGCCCACAATTTGTCACATTGGTGCACAATCTCTTTACTTTGCATGAGAAGTTAGAGTCTGTATATGTGTGTATTCTATCAATATGACACTGTGTGTGTGTGCGTGTGACTGTGACTGTGACTGTGACTGTGACTGTGACTGTGTGTGTGCGTGTGACTAACAGGTTGGATCATTTATTTTTTTTACTTCCCAGACAGGTTGTCTTGTCTCTTTATGTTCTCCCTGTTGCTCTTCAAGCTGACATGTTTCTGACAGCCGAATGCCACAAAGCAGCATCTGGGTCCCACCATTCAGTTGGTTTTACTTTGGTGCTCCACTCTGTTGCTGCCGTCCCTTTGATTTCTCATCCAGGCGCTTTCAGATCACCCCCCTCCAGTGTGTCCGCATCTCCTGCACCACCTGTGACTGGCTGCCCCCTCCTTCAGTTGCTATAAGCTTTTTATTCTGTTGCTCAGCCTGTCTGCTGTGCTAAATATTCTCTTTTTGCTCCTCTTTTCTTTTTTTTGTTTTGTTTTGAAGGAGTACCTGTCGCGGCTGAGGCAGATCAGGCTGCAGAACTTCAACGAGCGGCAGCAGATTAAAGCCCGTTTGAGAGGAGAGAAGGTATGGCTGGTCGGGACACCCCCTTCTTTTTCAGACACAGCAGCAGTTCTGAGGGTTAACCTGCCTTGAGCTTTGCCTAAGGAGATCTTCCATGAACACTCATGCAAATCCTCTTGTAAATTTCTCTGCAAACTGAGACAGGCTTATGTAGCTTACATGTACAGTATGTAGTCACAGTGACACGACAACTTTTTGCTAGCGTAGCACATTTCACTGGAAGTGAGTTAGACCAGTTAGCCTGTAGCTGAAAATAAGTGGTGTAACCCACTTCCAGTGAATTATGCTAAGCTAGGCTAATGGTGTCAGACAGGGTTATTGCACGCACAGTGAAGAAAAGGTTATGTATCCTCTTATCTAACTTTGGGGTAGTAAAAGTTTTACTTTTAATTTATTTTTTGGGCTTTTTATGCCTTTAATCAGATAGGACAGTGGAGAACGACAGGAAGTGAGTGGGAGAGAGAGTCGGGGTGGGATACGGAAAGGACCACGGGGCGGGAATTGAACCCGGGTCGCCGGCGTACGGTGCAGGTGCCCCAGCTAGTTGCGCCACAGCTGGGGTTGGGGTAGTAAAAGTTGGCGTGCTTCATCACAGATAGATAGATAGATAAAAACTTTATTGTCCACTGAATGTACATACACTGGAAATTTACCTTTGGCACTCTGGCGACATAAAAACACACAGCAACAGACAATATAAGTTAAATTGTAGTTACATAAATAGTTAAAAAATATAAATGAATAAATACTAGTGCAGTTCTCGTTACTGATCCTTCTCATCATCACCCTGACTGGGTGGTGCATGAGTAAGTGGAGGGGGGAGTTATTTTAGTATGCCTTGGTTCAGGATAGACACAGCAGAGGGAACAAATGACTTTTTGTACCCATTTTTTTCTGACCATTGGGACCATCAGTCTTCTGCCAGATGGCAGTAGCTGAAAGGATGGATGAAGGGGATGGGTGGGGTCATTGAAGACCTGGATGGCCTTTTGTGTTATGGAACGGCTGTATAGAGTGTGGAGTTGTAACTGCTTTTCTCCTGTAATTTTGCTGGCTTGGTTTACCACCTGAGCCAGCTTGTTCCTATGTTTCACTGAGAGGTTCCCATACCAGGAGGTGATGTTGAATCTGAGAACACTCTCAGTGAGTGATCTGTACACCATGGTCAGGGTGTGCTTTCTGGTGTTGAAGCTTCGCAGTTTCCTGAGGAGGGAGAGACGCTGTCTTGCCTTTTTAAAGATGTAGTCTGCATTAGGTTGGAATGTGAGATCTTCATCTATAATTGTCCCAAGATATTTAAAGTTGCTGACCTGTTCCACATCCTTCCCCTTCATGTTGATGGGCATGAAGTTAGGTCCTCTGTTGCCTGCTCCCCTCTTTCCTCCAAAGCACAGTTCCTTGGTCTTGCTGACATTTAGATCAAGGTAGCTGCTGTCAAACCAGGTGATAAGATGGTTGATGTGTTGAAAGTAGGAAGGGCTGTTGGCATCCTGTAGGCAGGCCACAAGGGCCATGTCATCTGCATATTTGATTAGATGTATAGAGTCATTGTTGTTGTAATTAACCTCATTAGTATATATGGAGAACAGAAAGGGGGACAAGACGCACCCTTGTGGGACACCGGTGTTTAGGACAAGACAGTCAGAGATGGTATTGTTCATACGGACACGCTGGGGCTTTTCCCTCAGAAACTCCCTAATCCATAGAATGAGACTATGGCTGACCTTCAGGGCACTTAGGCGTCCCAGCAGAAGATGCTGAACAGTATTGAATGCAGAGGAGAAGTCCATAAAAAGTACACGGGTGAATGTTTTGGCCTTGTCTAGGTGACTGAATTTTTTCTAGAAGAGTGAGAGTGGCATCCTCCACACTTCGATCAGCATTATAAGCAAACTGCATGGGGTCCATATGCTCAGATGTTTGCAGTTTTAGTTCTCTGCACACTAGACGATCCAAGCACTTGCATAATAAAGAGGTGAGGGATAATGGGATAATGGTCGCCATTTTCCAGGCCTGAGGAACAAAACTGGTGCTGAGGAACAGCTGGAATAGCTGGGTGAAGATGGGACCCAGTTGAGTGGCACACTCTTTCAGTACCCTTCCCTTAAGGCCATCTGGTCCAGGGGCCTTATATGGGGTTAACACAGCTGGAGGACTGAAGTCACATCCCTTTCCCTTAGTGTCACAGGCATAGCTCTCATCCCCTCACAGGCAAAATCACATTTGTCACTGAAGTCATATTTATCAAACCTAGAGTAAAAAACATTCAGATCATGCACATCACAGTGGTTTGGCGACTTGTTGACGATGTTCTGCTTTATGTTTTTCTCAGTATGATAGTGATGGCTCTGACAGTCATGAGTCCAGTGAGGAGGCAGAGCTAAGAAAAAAGAAGATCGAGGCGCTAAAGGTGAGCACGCCAGAGCAGAACTGATAACACGCCATTATACTATGAAGGGCATTGTTGTTTTAAATAGTGAAATTGTATTTAATTTGAACATTCTGAACTTGCCCTTCAGTATACAAACTTAAATCAGAGTGCACTTGCATTTTAGGTTTGCGTTCAACAAGTGCTTTGGTGACTTTTGTGGGAGATAGTCATCAGGACTGGTTGAGTAAGAGGTCTGCTTGTGTGTGTGACAGGCCCAGGCGAACGCACGGGCAGCAGTGTTGAAGGAACAGCTGGAGAAAAAGAGGAGGGAAGCGTACGAGAGGGAGAAGAAAGCCTGGGAGGACCATGTAAGAGGCTCTTCTGGCTTTCTGCTTTTGTCCCCTTTGTCTTGTTGTCTTCTGTCTCCTCTCCTCTCCTCTCCTCTCCTCTCCCTGACATAGATGACTGCCCCTGTCCTCTTCCTTTCTCTCCCCAGCTTGCTGTTCGAGGGGTGAAGATGGGTGGCGGAGCCCCTTCTCCTGTAGCTCCGTCTCCTCTCCCTGACGCCCCTCCCCAACCGGCACCCACCCTCCCTGCCTCCCCCTCCCCCAAACCCTCCGCCCCGGCCATCTCCATGACGGCTGCGCTGAAGGATGTCGGAGCGGTCAGTCCCGGCTACCGATCACACACCTCTGTCCTGCCCCCATGTGTTCCTCCTCACCAGAGCTGAGATAACCTAGTCTGTAGGATGCTGGCACTGTACACAATAGCCTCGATCGTCAAACCTTGTCAGTAGCTTGCTCAGGGTCCCAACACTTACCAACTGTCCCCCTACCAGCTCCTCTAACCCAGTATTGCAAGGATTCGTTGTACCGTCACATTTGGTTAATCTATTATTCATGGTGCTGTTTTGAAGAATATTTCTGGTTAAAAAATGCTATTTGGGAAGCGTTTAGCTTTCCGCCCCTAGCTAATCCACTGTTTGCGATTTGGGACTATAGCGTATACCAGAGGGGTATTCCAGAAAGCAGGTTTACTGGCTTAACTGGGTATGTTAACCCAGAGTTAGCGGTAAACCGGGGATTTCAGTTCCAGAAACCTCAAAAATGATCAGGCTATGTAAGTAACCATGGTAACATAGGCTCTAAACTTAACCTGGTAGGGGGTAGGTTTTGTTCAGGTTATGTTCAATTATGTTCGGTTATTTCAGTGCATGTTCAATCAGGCCGCTATTTTTACACTTGTCACACAATGGCGTTTCATTTTGACGAAGGTCCGATTGACAAAGAAGCACAAAATCATGTAATATTCATCCCTGCAATTCACCGTGAGAGGGCGATAAGACCACAACATCACATGATGGCCTATCTATTCTTTTCCAAATGAGTTTTTCAAGAGGGCTAGAGTTTTTCAGCTGAATCCTAAATATAGGCTAGCCTACTTGAAAAGCATTCTCCATCCCTACATTACGCATGGTGGATTAGAATAGAATAAAATTAATCTTTAATGTAGGCTAGCTAGCCTACACCATAGACATTTGTGTTTGGCTCACCAGACAGATGGACAAACAACATCTCAGACACATTGAAGATATAATTAAAACAAGTACAGTACAAAAAAGGGGAAACATAGCCTATAGAAACTTAATAAATAAGTTTAAATATAGCTGTACAGCTCAGCCGGGTATGCATGTTGTTACTAAGTTTGGTTAAGAATGCTGATGGCTTTTGGGATAAAATATTTTTGTAGTGTTGGAGACGCAGAGCATATCGGGTCGGTCGATGCGTGTTTGCCTTGCGCTAAAGCAGTTCCTGCGCCATATACCATATTCAGCAAGCCATAACTTCATATATTCATAATATTCATCTGTGGGCCAAATAACTTTGGCTTCATTCATAGTTTTGATGCCTTCAGTGAGAATCTACAATGTAAATAGTCATGAAAATAAAGAAAACTCATTGAAATGAGAAGGTGTGTCCAAACTTTGGTCCAAAAACTGTACTGTACATTTATACCATGTATAGATTTAGAAGCCAAAACTTCTGTATTAAATTGTTTGTTTCATCCACTTGCAGTTGGCATCTGGCCAGAGCACTCCAGTGAAAGAAGAGTCCCCCAAGACGGACGGCACCTGTCCAGGTGGAGTATTTCACATGATTGTGGAGTCTGTTCTTTGCACCACTTTAATGCCATATTATTCTTACATTTGCCAACATGCAAAGTTGAAGTCTAACTAAAGCTAATTTAATTTAACGTTAACGAGGCAAACAAACCTATTTAATTTAACAAGGCAAACAAATCCAAGGCAAACAAATCTATTTCGTAATTGTAATACCATGAGCAAGATCCTAAGCACAAACATTGGTGGGTCAGCTCAAAGCTCCCACACACCACACAAAAATATTTAGTTGAACATGTGCAAAACACTGCTCACTTAGTTGATTCAGACTGGCTGCGTGGCCTGTCCGTTTTTTATCTCGGCATCCATTTGAAAAGGTTAGAGCTTGCACACTACCTGCGTGACATGCGTGCATGCTAGAAATAGGATCGACGCCTATTTTTCACGCGACACTCAAGCGTGTTGGAAGCGTTTCCATTCAAAACAGAAAGTGAAAAGATGTTTTTCAGACACGTTTCCGGTGTGCAAAGACATGGAAAACGGCACGCAGCCAGCCGCCACGCAACCGACACCCAACAGACGTGCCACGCAGCCAGCCGCCACGCAACCGACACCCAACAGACGTGCCACGCAGCCAGTCTGAATCAGCCCTTACGCTCCCACACACCACACAATTGCCAGTTGAACATGCAAGAGACACTTTGCTCATTGAGGGACTTTGCTCCTCAGTCATTTGAATTGGGGCCCTAAGTGTCCTCATGTGGTGATGTCCACAGAGTGAGAAGAGGGAGATCCTGCGGCGACTGAACGAGAGCTTGAAGGCGCTGTGCCAGCCGTCGGGAAAGAGCGAGGTAGCTGCGGCGCCAGCGATGGTGACGATGGAGGGGCCTGGTCCCCCCGCCATGCCGCAGCAGAACCAGCCAGTGGTGGAGGAGGAGGAGAGGCCGGTCTCCGGGGGCGACCGCAAGAAGTGGGAGGCGGGAGCACCACCTGTCCTTCCTGTGGCACAGCAGACGTTAGAAGAGACTTGCCTGACCTCACCTGGTGAGACTAAATAAACATACACACACACACACACACACACACACACACACACACACACACACATACACACCTACGGATGCAAACACATACTCAAGTTCAACTTCCCTCTTTTTCTCTCTCACTGAATGTCACATGCACATACTGTGTCTGTAGCCAGGCCAGAAGCGATAGTTCAAGTAGAATTCAACAGCTGCTTGGTAGTAGGAAAGATCTTTTTGTCCAGACTCTAATTACAAACATTGTGATAATGACACATTATGATACCATGTCTCTATTTTGACATGGTAAGAGGCCTCAGATTTTGTCACCTAAATGTAATTTGTTTTTTTTTTCATGACAATGTTTTTCTCTTGCTCAGCGTCCCAGTGTGCCTCCCTTTCCCCTGATGAGAGACTACCCTCTGCTGGTGACAGGCGGAAGTGGGAGATGGCGGCTCCTCCCCTTATCCCCGTGGCCCAACAGACTTTGGAGGAGACGAGCATCACACCAGGTCTGTCACGCCGGATAAAACTGAC
Source organism: Alosa alosa (assembly GCF_017589495.1). Taxonomy (NCBI): domain Eukaryota; kingdom Metazoa; phylum Chordata; class Actinopteri; order Clupeiformes; family Clupeidae; genus Alosa; species Alosa alosa. The sequence goes on from NC_063197.1 coordinate 12,747,390, forward strand.
TCCCCTCTGTCAGCCGTTCTCTACACGAATAACCAAAAAGGAATATCATATCTATGTGGAGTTCCTACTGTATAAGATCTGCTCACATGTTCCTGAAGTTGAACTGACCGAGCATGGTGCTAACATGGGGCGCCCATACTGATGAAGATGTATATCTCTGCACAGTATTACACTGTTAAGTTCTAAATAGCTAAACTTGCCAACTTGCTGACAGCAATACAAACCTGGGTTGTCATTGCAAATGTTCTTGTGTTTGGGAGTCTTGGACATGCCATGTACACAAACTTGTTTTGTGTGGACTAAGCAAGCCAAATACAAAAAGACTTACAAAACTCGACTCTGGTGTATCCATTTCGAGACAATGATGCTCCCCATTTCTCCCCATAACCACCCGTGCAGAAAGGATGACTAGCATACTGTCTAACATTCTGTGTTTGATCAGCCCTGTCTAAATCTGTAACATGCTTCCATCAATGTTTGGATCTGTAATTCTTCCCCAGTGTTAAGATCCAAACAAAAGCATTCAAATGTGTGTGTGACACTTTTTTCTTCTGTGTCTACAGAACAAACGGCAGGCGAGGTGATCCGTCTGGAGACATGGCAGGGGGTGGTAGGCCCGAAGAAAGCCTGGGGGCAAAGTCCAGACGCTCCAGTCCTGAAAGTGCTGAAAGAGCCAGACCTTCAGCCCCTCTCCCAGCTGTTGGGCAGCGCCAGCATCTGCGAGAAGCCAGTCACTGGTCAGTCAAGAGGCGTCACTATTCTATCTCTTAGAGCCGACTTACACCAGATCTGTGGCGTGTGGTTGCCGTCACTGATGTGGTGTGGTCGCGTGTGTGTGTTCACACCAGGAAGGTCTCTGATGCAGGGCTGCTCAAAAGCTGCTTCTGTCTTTTATTCCAATTGGAATAATGGCTCAATTGGAATAGATTGAGCCATTGTTTTGATCGGAATAAAACTGTCAATCTGATTTGAATTTTAATCGGAATGAAACTGGTGGTTATTCCGTTCTTATTCCGGTTGAACAGCCATGTATACGGTAAATCGGATTGCCCGCTGTTCCGATCAAAGATTCTAAACCACTTAAGAGCACCTGATCGGAGTAGAAAGCACAAATATTTAAATCAGAATAGTTTAAGTGGAATGACAAAAAATAGTATCCACCTATAGTATCTTTTTACGGGGCTGCTTCCAGCAAGGTTATTTTCTAGATCCCTTGGTGTTCCAGTGCGGCTTTAGCAGCGCATCTCACAGAGATAGTAGCGCAGGTATCGCAGCCATCTTGCAGACGCCACGCATCTGGTGTGAATCGGCCCTTACACTTTTTCAGTCTGGAGTGCCAATTGAAGGTGTAGCCAGCTACATTACGCTAATGCTGGAATATTTGTGAATGTTTGTGTAGAGACTTCTGAGCATAAGTATTCCACCAGTGTTTCTTCATCACAGTTTTATAACTTATGAAGATGAAGATCTGATCACATTTTAGGTCATACTTATTCTTATTTCTAGAAAACAAGAATGGGTTCAGCAACCTTCTAGGGAAGTTATACCTGCCGGCTTTTAACCTTTGAATTTGCATGTTTCTCAAGTCTAGAAAAATAAAATGTTTCTTTTCACAATCATGCCCTAACAGTTTTTTTTATTTAGAACCTGATGGTTGTATTCTCTTACTGGTTGATTCGGCAGACAGCCTTAGACCAACAGTCGGGCCTTCCGCTGCCAAGGAATTGACCAAACCAGCACCACACATACCGCCGAGCACATCTGCCACTGGTCCAAAAACTGAGGTGCCATTCCCATTGGAGGTCAAAGGTGAAAAGGAAGCCCCACTTTCAGCGGAGGAGACTTTAGTACCCTTACCCCAGTCCACAGACATTGTAGGGGATGGTAAGACCGTATAAATATGGGCTTATCTATCTGTGCAAGTGTCTTGCATGCCATGGTAACAATTTATTCAAATGCATTGCATTAGCTCATTTAATGCAGATGCATGCACAGCTGGGGATCATTGTTGACTTCCTGCTTATTTGTCAAACTATGGTGGAGTTCTGCTGGGACACTGAGCATTCTCTTCCTCCTCTCTCTCTCACACTCTCTCACACACACACACTTTATTTCTTTCTGTCTTTCTTTCTCTCTCTCTCTCTCTCTCTCTCTCTCTCTCTCCCCCAATTCCCCTACTCTGCTATATATTAGATCAACTGGAGTCACTGGTCCTGGAGGAGAAGCCCATGCGGGCCATAAATCCCCAGGCCGAGGTGCTCCAAGCCTGGGGCCCAGATTCTTCGCCGGCTGGGTCAGTACCAGGGGACCTTCCTGGAAGGGGCTTATAGTACAGACTTCTGCTTTGGACACAGTGCTTATTGTAAAAAGCAGCTTCAGTTCATCAAACTGAAAAGTTGTCCTCTCAGCAAACTGCGCTAATACTTGGACCAAATAGTAGGGAGTGCGCAACTGATCTATCATAATATGCTGAAGGCAAACCAGCAGCCTCTAATGTAGATTAATGCCAGACCTATCTGCTGCTTTGTATAGTGATGACACAGCAGGTTTGTGGGAACTCTGCCACCATACATCTTATTCTTAGTTCTCTCTCTCACGACCAGCATAGTTTAAAGAGATCAGGAGATTTCTGCGCAGGATATTTGGAGCTTAACCCACGTCTGAGTAGCATGAGAAAAGGTGCAGAGAGTTGTGTGAATTTGAATTTTGAACTGGTCTGTGCTAACAGTATATCTCTCTTAAAACTATGTAATTTTCTCATGCCGATTGATCAACAATTCTTTGGAAATCAATGATCAATGCAATATATTGTTTCCGTTTTGCAAGAAGATCGTTTGGAACTTTTCTGAGTTTGTGTTGTTCTCTTTTAGGCCACCAGGGGGCAAAATGGCTCCACACACAGAGAGGAGGGAACAGAAAGAGTGTGAGGAGAAGCCAACAGAGCCTGCAGGTGTGTAGTAGACAGAGATGGATTACTGGAATACATACACACACACACACACACACACACACCCACACACACACACACACACACACACACACCTTATTCTTAATTTGGTTCTGGTGATGACAGATCATTCTCCCCCTTTCTTTTCTCTGCTCTTCCATCTCGTTGCTCTTTCTTCAGTGGTCTTCTGTCGGACTTGCTCTCCCTCCCATAGGTTCACTCGCACACCGTCTCTCTCTCTCTTCCCTTGTATCCTCTCATTATCAATTCAGTTCAATTCAATAAGCTTTATTGACAGGACAAAAAGGTTTCCACTGTGTCGAACACAGCTGCACAGAGTTTTAACAAAATATAAAAAATGCAAAAACATAGAATATCATGCATGATGGTAAACAAATATCTATGTGAACATACACAATGTCTTACACACACACACACAGGCACACAGACACACACGTTGGTTATGAAGATGCATACAGACAAAACAAAGTAAATTAAAAGTGACAAGATAGCCTAAGGATGTAGTGTTTGGGTTGTGGGGTGAGGATTGAAGGCTACTAATTAGGGGATGTTGGCTCTTACATTGTGGATTGAAGCCACAAAGCTTGCTGCCAATCTGCAGGTGTTTAAAAGTTTTGACATTTGGAATGTTTGTTGAATGCTTCAGGGTAGTGATGTCCTTGAAGGGAGTGCTCATTGCAGTGTAGAAGTAAGTGCATTTCATCCTGTCACTCTCTCTCTCTCTCTCTGCTGCAGGCGTGCCTCCGTGCGAGGAGCCTCTCTTCCTGAGGCTGTGCAGCCCCGCTCACCGGCGCACCGTGGCCCTGGCCATGATGTCGGCACAGTCGTCCATGGAGGAGTCGTCGTCCTCGCTGGCGTCCCGCTCGCGCTCCGTCTCCCCCATGCGCTCCAAGCACCACGACTCGCTTCTTATTGGCCTCTCCACCGGCCTCTTCGATGCCAACAACCCCAAGGTGAGAAGGGGAGAGTCAGGGGGGGCTGGGTCGGCCTTGACGTTTTGGTCCTGACCATCCTGACAGGCCTGTGGTCCAGCTGTTGGCTCTTCTCCTCTCATTTTTCTCTAAAGATATTGGAGTTTTGCCGATATGTAATGGGATTTTTGCAGATATTTTTCAAACCCATTTTGCCTGATGCTAATGTATGTACACATCTTTGTCATATCACTGAAGAGAACACCTGGCCTTACAGTTCTCCTCTGTACTAGAATGGACATTTTCCTCGTATTGTGATGGACTATTAGACATTTACTCAATTTGGACTGCATGTAAAATATTCCACATTTATCAAGTTTGAGGCTCCCCTAGGACTTCATTGGCCAGACACATGGGGAGAAATGTTCACATCTGCAGATGATTACGTTTATGGAAGGCTGATGCCGATGTGCTGCTGATATTATCTTCATCCACCACTCTCTACTCCTCTGCGTATGTGCGGTCATGTGTGATTGTGTATGTATGTGCGCCTGCGTGCGTGTGTGTGTGTGTGTGTGTGTGTGTGTGTGTGTGTGTGTGTGTGTGTGTGTGTGTGTGTGTGTGCGCGGACACATGCTGACATCCCTTGCTTTTTTCCTAATCTGTTAGTCATAGAGTCCATACCAAACTCTTATTGAGACGACATTGGAGGGGTGACTATCAGTTTGGATGCCTTGTGGATCCAGACATGACAGTATTACAAATGAACCAGGAGAAGACACATTTGCTCAGACATGGATCACAGCAATAGCTCATTCTAATGCCTTTAGCAATTTTGTTCCAGTTTTCGCAGTAGAGAATTTTTATGTAAGCACCTTAATAAAGAAAAAATTTAGCAATTTTGTTTTCCCCATAAGCGTTGTCTTCCAAAAGGCCTCACATGCCCTGAATTATTTGTCCGTAAGTAAACCTAAAACGGATGCCACTGTGCAGATGGAGTATTGCTATAATGATGATGATCATCATTAGAATCACATTACCGGGGACCCCAAGCTGTCTGATCTCTCTGCTGTCAGCAGAATGAATGTGCTAACTTTGAGGGTTTATCCCCCTCCTCATCATCAAAAAGTTTGAAAGACATAGCCTAGAAATCTAGACATACCCTAGCGGTAGCAAATGTAATTTGCAGCCAGGATAGTCTAGCAACTCTCCGTTGGCTTGCGAGCTGGAAAAATTAAACTTTGATCAGGCCAATCACATCGTGTAAGGAGTCGGTAGGCGGGCTTAACATAATGATGACATAGTTGCGACGGTTCGGCGTGAATTCCCTGCTACTTGAAAACAAAGATGATGGATGCTGCTGCTGGCGAACAGTGCGACATGAGTTAAGCTTTTTTTAAGTTGGCAAAGTTAAGTTGGCTCCCAGCATGCCACTGAAATTGTGTTGAAACCCAAAGCCTGGCACACCAGGGACACATATTTAAACAGGATGGGGTTGAGGCTCTGATCCTGCTAGTGTTGCATTGATGATGCTACATTGATGAGTGTTGTGTTGCAGTAAGGTGATAATGTTGGTTGGCTATTTTGTAGGTATTGGTTATTAAAGCTAGTGCTGATGTGTGTGAATTCATTTTTTAAAGTATATTTATTGTTTTGGCTTTTGCCTTTATGTGTATATGACCGTCAAGTATGAGAGGAGGCAAGGGGGAAAGAGTGATGTGGGATGTGATTGGGAAATGACGACGGGCCATAATCAAACCTGGGCCCCCCGTGGGCACTTGGATCCATATGTGGTCAGTTTTGCTGCCGCTTGTACCACAACTCCCCCGATGTGTATTAATTCTTTACTTTGAGCATCAGGTGCCTTTTTTCATCTGATGTTGCAGAGTGTGGAATATGAAATCACTTTGTTTGCTAGAAAAGATACAGAGTGAAGTATATGTAGGCTCTGAAATTGATCTGAGATATCTTTAACATGGACATGAGTCTCCAAGGCCTCGTTGAACAGCATAGATGTTCCCATCATAGATGTGGAAGTGTGGAATGGATATTGGAGTGTTAACCCTAAGTCAGGGACTAGCCCTCCAAGTTGTTAGCCTGGAGGACCAGACCCAATCTGAAAGATTAAGGGTCTGGCCACGAATAACGTAATGGCCCAACTCGAGGAGCAGCACCAAGCACGCATTTGAAAATCTCACTGCACGCAATTGGATAACACTATATGATCAATGTTAACTGACTGATTCCGGACTTCGATGCAATTGGATAACACTACGTCTGTCATCTGTTTAGCTCGCCTCTGGCCCGCCTATATCAGATACACAGATATGATTGGTTCCCTGCGATGCAAGGGGCAAAAGTTACATGCATCATTACTCATTGCCAGAGTCTCTCGCTGAGCAAATGCTGAAAGATGCTGTTGGAACAGAGAGAGAGAGCGATGGAGAGAGGAGCCATGTGTGAGTCGGTTTCTTGCTCCCCTGATGCTATCTGATATTAGTTTGATGAGGTTTTTCATGTCACTGTTCAAAGATAGTTGACAAACACATATGGTGGATAACACTGTGGGGGTACATACATAAAGGTCTTTGAAGTATTTTTAAATGATATAGCAGTAAATGTGTTGGTTAGGCCTGAGAGGAATCATTTTGTTTTTGATTTGTTTTATCCATTACCTTACAGCTCGTCATTTGGCAGACAATTTTATCCGAAGCGACTTAAAATTGAGCAGCAGTGGTGCTGGAACCATGACATGGTCTTTTACTTGAATGTCAGCTCAAAAGACACCAGTGTCCACAAGGCTTCAGAAAGGAAATAAAATCTCTCCTGTGCGGCACGGCAAAATTCCAGTTCACTAACTACTGGTGCAGCCACTGAGATGGAAAAGAACATAACCTTTTAGAACACGCCGGCTCTCCTGGCATTTCAGTGCCTTGCAGATCTCGACTGGCATCCCCACAGGACCTTCTCTCTCTCTCTCTCTCTCTCTCTCTCTCTCTCTCTTTCTTTCTTTCTTTCTTTCTTTCTCTTTCTCTCTCTCTCTCTCTCTCTCTCTCTCTCTCCTTCCCTCCCTGGTGGTAGATGGTCACCCCAGATGGGTGCTGGGGGTCCGGGGTGCTGCTTATTTATAGCACTCTCATTTAGCCCTTTATTAATGAGGGGACATGGAGTGCAGCCAGGGCCATCCATCACATGACCTCCAGCGCGGCCTGACGGGATGGCAAGGACTCGTACCTTCTCCTGCATCTTTAATAACGCCAGACCATGTGCTGGCTGAAGAGGAGGAGGAGGAGGAGGAGCGGTAGAAGACCAGGGCCAAGGAAAGTGGGACTAGGAATAGAAGAAGGGGTGGTGATGAAGGAGAGAGAGACGTGTGTGTGTGTGTGTGTGTGTGTGTGTGTGGGGGTTGATGAATGGTGTGTATGAGGGGGTGAATGTTGAATGTGTGTGTGTGTGTGTAGGAGGAAAGTAGATGAATTTGTGTGTGTTGGATAGACCGAGGGTGTTGTATAGTCTGCAGTGCATTGGATTCCTCTGACTGGAGCATTATTAATGCAATTTTTCCACATCCTTGATGTGTCGCCATACCAGAGGCCATTCCAAAGGCATTTCTCTCTTTCTCTTTCTCCACACACACACACACACACACACACACACTCACACTCTTACACTCGCACTCCCATGCATACAACACACACAGACTCACACACTCGCGCTCCCATGCATACCACACACACACACACACACATTTATATGCATCAGTGCTTCTCTCGCCCACACTTGTCCTGCCACATACTGTATGTAACACACACTCCCTCCTCTCCCCACTGGACTGTTCGTCACATGTTTTTTCCTTTTCCACCCGTCTCTGGTCTCATTCTTTCACATGCACATCCTGACTCAGTCAGCCTCCAAATCCTACGACACACACACACACACACACACACACACACACACACACACACACACACACACACACACGATCAGAATTTAGTATTCGCTCCCATTTCCACTGTATCCCTCAGTCTGTCTCTGTTAAAACTAAAGTTATGGCCAGAGAAGCGCTTTGGCGTTTTGTGACAGCCTTTTACCCTCTGTCCTTGTTGTAAGGTCAGAGATAATTGTTGCCATGGATAAGGACCATAAATACTCCTGCCATGCACAGACTCGGATGAATAGTATTCTGATGAGCTATCTTAGTAATGAGTGTTTGGGTGATCTGGGGATTGATGTTTCACATGCCAAAGTCAGACAAGGCTTCAGTGCACCATGACGGCTTGCATCTGGCTACTTATTTAACATTTTTGGTACATCTGTTTGGTATTACATGCAGATGGAATTTTCCCATGCAGGTCTTTACAGCTCTTTACTTAGATTTTTTTTTTTTTTTTTTCCGAGACATGATGTTGAAATATATGTTGTTTTATACAGTCACTTGGCAATCCAAAAATATGTTTCTGTTTTTATGTGTCTGATGTTGCATGGTCTATTGTCTCCAGTTTGTTTCCAGACATGATCTCATTACTTGCATGTGTGTTTTGCAGCCATTTTGAAAGCTAAAATAAGTGTTTATGTTTTTGAGGTGTTCTTTACATGGCTTGTCTGATGATGGGTGTGTTATTCGTGGTCAGATGCTGCGGACATGCTCGCTGCCGGACCTCAGCAAGCTCTTCAAGAGCGCGGACCCGGACGTCACCGAAGGCAACGGCCCCGTTGCCCCTGACAACAACTTGGAGATCGAGGACCTGGAGGAAAATGGCAAAGGGGATGAGCCGTCTGAACCTGAGGAGTATGATTCATCCAGCATGTTTACTGTCTGCAGACATATTTACTCCTCAGCATAGTGATTAGAGGGGTCGTGCCATATGCAGATGTGATTAGACTCAAATATAGAGATACATGTTTGCTGATGATATTTCCTGTGCGTGTATGTGTTTGTGCGTGTGTGTGTGTGTGTGGATGTGTGCGTGCGTGTATGTGTTTGTGCGTTGTGTGTGTGTGTGTGTGTGTGTGTTCCAGTGCCTATGAGGATGAGGAGGATGACTTGCGGGAGCTGCGTGCCTCCATGGAGAGACTTCTGCAGGACGCCAACAGCGAGGAAGAGGAGGATGAGGGGGGGGATGAAGAGGATGAGGTGGAGGACATGTCGAACGGTAGTCCGGGTGACGAGGACGAAGACTGCTATAATGGGGTGGAAGAGCGAGGGGTTGCAGAGAAACCTGGCCTGCAACGAAGCCCTGAGGAAGATGATGGTGTGGACGGAGGTTTCAATGGGGTGGCAGGCGAGGAAGAGGAGGAAGGCGCCTCCAGCAGCAGCAGCAGCAGCCCTGATGAAGAGCCTGCCGGGCCACTCACCAACGGAGTCGGGGAGGGGGAGGAAGAGCATCACAGCAGCGAGGACCAGCTAAATGAAGAGTGGCAGTCGGGTACGGTGCTACACAGAGTTGCCCAGTCACATCACAGCATGCAGATGTTGACCTGCCATGGCATCACAGATGGCTCATTTGTCACGTGCATGTTAATGTATGAGATGTGCAGAGAATGCCCGTGCTTCTGGTAGTTTGAGCATCCTAGTGTAGTGTGTGTGTGTGTGTATGTGTGTTTGTAAATGCCAATGTGTACCCCTGAGAATGACCGGACATACCCACTATCGAGCCAAGACAAGGCGATATTCCAGCCTACAGATTATAATGGCCAAGGCTTCACATTGCTAGAATTGAAACATATTTTCCTCCCCATTATCAGGCTGATAGCCCATCTGTGTGGTCCTAAATCCAAGACCACCTCGATGTGAACGTCATACCCAGATTAAGCGAGAGAAGTTCAAGCATAGTATCAAAAGTTGCTGCTGTTGTCTTTTTCCCAGTGGAATATTAACGTCCAAGATAACATGGAAATAACAAATAACAACCTGCTTCAAAGTCCTACGGAGGCACGATTACACTCCATAAGTGATTATGGGGAAGCAATTCACCTTCACACGCCTTAAATTGGTCGGCTTTGGTCCGACAGTGGGGAAGCGGTTACTGTTTTTTGCCAATGTTTGAAGTGTGTAATGACTCGTGGGTGTGTGTCGGTGCGTGTGTGTGCATGTGCGTGTGTGTGTGCTTAGATGACAGTGGGGAGGATGAGGTGGATGACATGGAGCCTCAGGACAGCATCTTCAGCCGTCTGGAGGAGTTGCGCTTCCAACTGGAGCAGGAGATGGGCTTTGAGAGCTTCATCGAGGCCTACAACAAGATCAAGGTAGTGCCTCCTCCATCAACCACACTCACGCACACACACACTGCAGCAAGCTTTGGGCATGGGGGCCTAAAACAAGGTCAAACTAGGGTGACCTCCATCAATCACACACATACACACAACAGCAAGTTTTGGGCCAGGGGGCCTACAACAAGATCAAGGTGGGGTGACCTCCATCAACCACACACATACCAGATACGTACACACACACATGCTGCAGCAAGCTTTGGGTCAGGGGGCCAACAACAAGCTCAAGGTGGGGTGACCTCCATCAACCACACACACACACACACACACGCACGCTGCAGCAAGCTGTCCAACCCTCTCTAATGCATTGCCATTTACTCTGGCCTAGTATATTCCCCCTGATTCAGCACATTGGGGCCTTTTGGGGATGTGTGAATGTTAGAGCCAGGTGTAAGATTTGGGTTGTCCTGTAGCTGAAGACTACTGGAATGGAGATGTCAGATAGAAGTATTAGGCTAGTGTGTGTGTGTGTGTGTGTGTGTGTGTCTGTGTGTCTGTGTGTGTTTATGTCTGTGTGTAGGCTGTGTGTCAACGCTGGGCTGTGGCAGGATTTCTGCTATGTGTTCATAATCTAGAGCATCTACCTCCATGATCGCACACACGCACACACACACACACGCGCACACACACACACACACACACACACACACACACACACACACAGAGTTGATGAATTATCTGAGACAAGCTGTTCAGGTCTGTGGTCAGGGAATTGCTGCTTTCCCAATGGGCAGCAACCCTGTTTTTCTCCATATGGTGAGCTTGTCCGTCCTGTGATGTAATGCCCATATGTGGTACCTGTTTAATGTTCCACATATGGCCAGTGCATATTCTAAATGCTGAATCTTATATTTTATTGATATGTGTTATTATAATCATTTATTTTCTACTTCTGCTGATGCAAATGGTCAGTGTAATCTGATGTCTGCTCTTTTGCTGCCTGCAGGCTATTCACGAAGATGAGGATGAAAACATAGACATGGGCCCCAGCATGTTGCAAAGCATCCTGGGAACAGAACACCAGCACCTCTATCCCAAGATCCTTCACCTGGTCATGGCTGACGGAGCATACCAAGAAGGTAACATGCATCACACACGAGTTCACCTGGAAGTGGAGATGACACTGGCATACTCGACATCCACGTGTTAAGGTCTCACCACAGAACTAAAGCATTTCAGAATCAGAATGTTTTTTCGGTGTACACCATCTGTTGTGAGGCACGAGTATTTCCAGTTTCTTTATGTACTTCTATATGTGAAATATTCATTTATTTTGGGTGGGGGTCTGGTCCCTCATACTCTGCTTTCAGCCAGAAGATTGCTCTACTCTTTACCTGTGATTTACACACACACACACACACACACACACACACACACACACACACACACACACACACACACACACACACACACAGGTACACCTCACACACATACACCTCTTTCAAACCACCTGGATGCTTTCCATATTACTGACACAAGTGAAGCCTGCCTGTGACTTGTGTGAGTGTGTGAACAACGTCTCTGGGTCAGGTTCTCATACACACACAGCGACACACATCAGCACACCCCAAGGCTCCCAAGCAGCCCTCAACCCCATGCCTTTGTGTCCTGTACCCGGCGTTAATATTGCTTTCAGATGGTGTGGAGAGACCACTGGAGGCTCGGTCCGCTATGTGAAGGTGTTGATGGGTGTAGTTGGTCGAGGGCCAGACGTCTAGGGCAAGGGGTGGACTCAGAACCCCGAGTCAGGGGTGGGATAATCCTTATTATGGCTCCGAGTGTCTCCCAGTCAAGGCTGGGGAGGGGAGATCTAATCTTAGTTCTCTCTCTCTCTGAAAGTCTGTATCTGCTCTGAGTACGGTTCCAAGAGTCTGACTTCTAACACGGGATTCCTTCTTTTTTTTTCTCGCACTCTTTTACTCTCTCTCACTCTCTTTTCTCTGCCACTCTCATACTCTCTCTTCTTCATTCCTTCTCTGTTCTCCCATCTCTCTCTTCTTCTCTCCCTCTCCCCTTCTCCCTCCCTCTATTTTTCTCTCTCTCTCCGTCGCAGATAATGATGAATAGAAGCTATTCATCCACCCGGGCTGGCAGCTTCAGACAATCTGTTGGCAGACTGATGTCTTCCCAGGATGCACTTGAGGGGTTGTCTGCACATTATGGGATGGGATGGGGGACATGTTGAGAGCAGTGTTGGGTGGGGGGGGGCTTGGTTAGACCTCTAATAGAGGTGTAGGTCTCAGGCACGTATGCATGGAGAATGCAGCGATAGTTCACTTGAAGACTGAGTCTCTCCTTCCACACTTTAGTGATCGGCGCACTGTTTTTGTATGTAGTATAACATGTATATGGATGAGAGGACAGTAAAGTAATGTGGCGGTACTTAACCAAAGTCTAATAAGTTCTTACGTGGGTAACTGTCGACAGCGCAGCAGTGTTCCTTCTTTTCTGAAGTCCCGGGGGCCTGCCAGGTCGAATGTCATAGGTCGAAGGTGAATTTACACCTTGCAGATTGGGGAGGGGGTGGGGGGCTTCTTCACAACACAGATCTCACATGCTTGACCTTTCTCTGGGGCCACAGGCTAGTCCTATATCAGGACACACCAGTGCCGTCTCCTTACCAACCAGCTCAACCTCGTTTTCTGTACTTCTTTATGTCCCAGGTCAATTTTTACAAAGCTTAGTCAAATGCAGTTCTCGGATTTCTTACAAGCGCCGCACTAATAAACACTACCGATTTGAATGTTTACATGGTGAATGGCGGTTAGGTAGGAGTTACAGGTTGTTATGGTAGCAAAGAATTTGCAATATAAGGGAATTCTGCTGTTAATGGGTTGTGTCCGGATGTATGTTGATTGTACAGAGAGTTGTAAGGAATATTAAATCGGCTATCACAGTATGTTGCTCTTTGATAATAAAGCAGAACATATGTATCTTTTTAATAATAAATAAACGCTTACATTTTCTAAACGTGTGTGTTTGAATGTGTGTGTGTTCCAGTAGGTCTTTGATGTTAAAGCACAGAATTAGATAAAGCCTTTAACTAACAGCTGTCTGGTTTCAGCTGTTTGGATTTCCTTGAGTCATGTCTGGATAGGTGGGTCCTTGATTCAAGGTTCTCTCTGATTGGTGAAGTTGAACTGTCTGTCAGCAACAGGTGTGCTGTAGCCACACCCATCAGCAGAAGACACTGCCTGGGACTTCCCCTAACCACCAGCCAACTCTAGCGTTTAAACCACATGACCTCACATTCTCAGACAACCACAAATAACGTGCATGTGTCAGCTTTGGACAAGTGTGTGTGTGTGTGTGTGTGTTTTGCACACCTGGTTTGGCCTGTGTCTTTTTTTTTTTTCCTTGAACACCCAGCCTACAATCATCTGAGGGTGGTTGTGTAAAAACTGTTTATCCTTTTCACAATCTGGAAATGAAGCAGAAAAAAGTCGTCTACAGGGTTCACTTCTTACAGTCGGTACACTTGAGTAATACATGCAGAAGGAAGGCGGGGGGAACAAGTCATGTGTACAGCATAGAGCAGCAGGACTGCTCATCTTGATCCAAAGTCTCTTTTCCCCTAAAACCTGCTTGTCAAAAAAACAAGTGAAAAGAAATTCAAATGTTCAACATCATTAAATAAATCCAGTCTCAGTGTTTTTTTTTTTGTTTTGTTTTTTTTAAATGAATATTCCAGCAAAATAATTCATCATCAGCTATTTTTTGCAACCACTCTATATACAGTCATTGGTTGCAACTCATGAACTTCAATTTCGTACGTACAATATTTTTTGTCACCTTAGTCAAAATATTTATTATTCATCCCATTTGTTTTTTTGTGATGCTTCTCATTTTCTGATCCCATTTCATGTTTCAGTGGCTCAGGCATAACAGTTTGAATTGTGCTCACGCTTGCACTCTCTCTCTCTTTCTCTCTCTCTGCTCTGCTCTGCTCATGTCAGCGGAGTGTAAACAAGCATACCTGTTCATTGGTGAAATGAGCCAGAGAATAGGGGTGAAATCACAGAGGTGTGCAGGCCATGATGAAGATGAGACGTGACACGCCTGTGATTAATACTTAATGAGTAGAACTGGGTTTGTGTTTGTTTTGTTTTTTTTCACTTTTGTTTAATAAACAGACTGCAGATGTTAAAACACCTGGTTTCATCCACCCCCTCTCCCTCATCCCATCACAAATACATGAATTATTCATGTTTAAATTCATATGGTCCCTCTGAATTGCAGAGAGAGAGAGAGAGAGAGGCATGTAAAGGGACCTGTAAAGTTCATGCACTGTTGTGTTTGCTCTTTGCCTTGTTCAGCAGGGTCATTTTCACCATGAATCTGCAGCTGTGTTGCCGATATTATTAGACAAGTGAGTCATTACTACTGGAACTGTTCCTTTTCATCACAGGAAGCTGCGGGTCTGGGGTGGGTTGCAGTCACACATTTCCACAAATGCCATGTCTGCCTCGGGGTTGCTGGCCCCTTTTTGAATTTCTTCTCACTTTATTGCGAATACAGCCAAGATACATGTCCACTGACGTTTCTCTTATTGAAAATCGTGTTATTTCATCTGCAACATGAATTGAATGAACCTTTTACAGGCAAGGGAGGACAATGGTATGCTGTAAGGTGAATACAGTGACATAATTCCAAGGCTGACTCTAAATATCCCAAACAGTATAAGCACGTGGACCTGGAACACATGCCCTGAAAAGGATGCATTATCATGGGAAGATTTTGATCTAAATTGGCTCATTTTTCCCAGGTGCTGTTGCTTATTTATGGCTTCCCAGGGACGGAAATAATTGACTTCCCTCTTGGAATCTCCCCAAAGACTCTTCCCTCTGATAAGCCGCTCGTTCTTCCTTCCTCTCTCTCTATCTGTCTTTTTTTCTTCTCTCCATCCTCAGCTTCTCTTTTGTGAGCTGCATAATTTCTCATATTTCAGGGAATGGAAACCCACTCGTTTATTAATTCACCTTCAACTCTTGGTTCTCCTGTATAATCTCGCGAGGCTACGCCTGTGGGTATTCTCCCAGGTTAGATTTCACATGGGGCAGGAGATTGAAATGCAAATCTGCAAAGGGTCCCTTAGACCCAGACCCAGCCCCCTATCCCTGGGCTATCTTTGCTCTAATTCCCTTTTGCACCAGTAGGTGTTTTACAACCACAACTTAATTAACCCCTGCTCTAGTTAGGTTCATTTATTACATGGCTTAGCATCCAATCCAGTTTACTGTCTGCGGCTTCTTTTCCAGACAATTCCTCTGGGACACGATGATAAAATGGTGCCATTTAAAAAAAGGAAAATAAAAAAATCAGTAAATTTTAGTCACGCTCATCTTGTGTATTCTGCTAACACTGGGTTATTTGGCCTGTGTGTTCAAGGGATTTGCACAGCGGGTCCTGAGTAAATTGTCTCCCTGCCTTTAGACAAAATTGAGCTCTAACACGTTCTGGATGAGCATGATTTATGTGCCGTGGCATTTCAAGCCTAACACTGTTTTCGCCTAAGTGCATTTCTCATCCCACCTTTAAACTCTATTGGCAGTTAAGTTAATAAAGATTTGTTTAAAAAGGCTTCTCTTCCTTCATCTAAATAAGACGGGCCATATGTTCGAGGACTGTGGAGGAACTCTAACTGGTATGTCATTTCACTTAAACAAAAGTCTTTTTCTTTTCTTTTCTTTTTTTCATCTTGCTTTGAAGAGGACCCGAAACAAATCCTCAGTGCCGGCGTGTAAGTTAGCATCATATTTTGTCTCATAAATAATGCATGTCAGAGTAAAAAAAAAAAGAGCACTCCTAGTTAGTATAAATCTCTCATGGGTTGGATGTATTATAATGTTTCAGCCCTTTGGTTTATGTCTTCATTTCCCACAATTTATGTAGTGTTTGTGCTCCCCATTCCATACACACACACACACACACACACCCCTCCTGCCTTGTTCCTGTGGCGTTGTGCTGAGGAACAGGGAATGTCGTATTGTCTTGTGGCTTCTTTTTGAGGTTTTGAATGTCTGTTTGTCTGTCTGGCAGGCAGCTCCAGCTCCACCCTCATCTTGACTGAATGACCTAACCCTAGAGCAAACCGTGTAGACGGCCGGGTAGAAACATCGGCCCACGCTGTGACCGTCTGGAGAGACAGAGTCCAGTGCTTGAATTTGCAAGCAGGTTTCTAGTGAGTCTGGTGGCAGTGCTTTGCGGCAGTGAGACTCTGGGGGCTTGCTGAATCCATCAACACCATTGTCAGGCCTTGTTTCTGCTTTCAGGGGGAAGATAGGATAGCATATGTCATGTCATCTCTCTCTCTGGCTCACCCTCGCTCTCTCCCCACTCAGTCTGGCTTTATAGGCAATAACACAGCTGTCACCTCAATCATGTATGTGGCCTTTTTGTGTTGGTGTGTCTGTCTGTCTGTGTGTGTGTGTGTGTGTGTGTGTGTGTGTGTGTGTGTGCCTGTCTGTCTAAATGTACGTGCCGTAAAATTGTAGGCCTCAAATACATAATGATCATAAAATGTGGCCCTGTATCTGTCACCAAAGGATGGCTTTAAATGTTAAGAGGTTTTGATGTTTAAATGTCATTTGTGATTTGTAGGAACAAAGGCATAGAACACATTTTGCATGCCTGCCTACTCAATGTGTTTGCATGTTGCAGGTGCTCCCGTGCACATGTATCTAAGTGGACAGGTTCACATGCATACATAAGAACCTGAGGTGGGAAATCTGGCTTCAGAAAGTAAATGTCCTACCATGTTTTGGTTGTACCTGTGCACCTAAAACAGGTGATTTCACTAATTAGCTCATCTACCTGTCTGATGAGTTGAGCTAATAAGAATCAACAGGTTTTTACTGAATGGTTGGAACAAATATGTGGTAGGACTTTTACTTTCTGAAGCCGGTTGTCCCATCTCTGATAAAAACACTCACCACATGACCATGACTGCATCATTTTTGGTCCAAAGAGTAGTTGGAAAATATTACACCTTGGACTTTCTTTTTATCAGGGTAAGAATGCCGTCCGCATTCCTTGAAATGTGAAATATCTCTTTTAGGGTGTGTCCAGTGTTCTACAGTCTTAATGGGTTTATGTCTCAAAAATATGTTTACTCTCAGCTAGTTCCTTCCCAACCTTTTAGTACTATATCTATTGTTATGTCTGTTGTTAGGTCATTTGTCGTGTTAATCATCACCATTCATTTGTTTTGTTCTTTTGTCTATTTGAGTGGCCATTATGGCTTCAAGTGTTTGCTTTGCTTTTGCAGCCACACAATGCTAAATATAGACTTTATCTCTACCTGCACACAAAGCTAGGTGGTGCATAATTCAGGAGCAGGTATCTGAGGGTCAACCAGGAAGTAATAGCTGCAGCTTTAAAGTCCCTTCCTCATGGGGGCGGAGCATGTATCTCACGGCAACAGTGAAATATGACCCGAGAGCTCCTGCTAGGTCCAATGGGATCACATCCAACAGTAAAGGGCCAACATACCATAAATCACACACATTTATTGTTCTCTCTCTGTCTCTCCGGGTCTCTCTCAATATGAACTGTCCTGAAAATAGGATCGATATAAATCTTGCTCTTTATTGTTTTCTCTCTCCCCCTCTCTATTCTCCTGAGGTTCTGTTCTGTGTGTGGTAAGGGAAGAGAAGAAAGGCCGAAGAACTTGTGATTAAGAAATGAAAAAAGTAGGACTTGTCATATGATCACTATTATCTCTATCAACAATAAAGAAAACAACGTAATAGCTGTAACCCACTTCACAATAAGAGAAGAATGGTATCTTAGAGCATGGTTTCTTAACTGGTGGGTTGGGATCCAAAAGTGAGTCGCGGAACCATTCTGAGTGGGTCGCGGAGCTTGTGGTTAAAAACAAAAAAACAAACAAACGCATATTTAAAATGTTACCTTATCAGATCTAATTTTAGACCTTTCAGATTGGACAAAATGGGACAGTAACCCCAGAGTGTGGCATGCAGTGAATTGCTGGCATATGAGAACATGAAACCATCAAAACTAAAATGACACAAAGCACCCTTGTCAAAAACAAACCTGCAGAGTGTTTTAAGAGGTGATCAGGAGTTGAAGGCTTCACAAATGTAATGCCAAACATCACCACGTTCCAAACAAGTAGGCCTACAGGCATTTAAAAACAGTATATGGGTCGCGACTTCATGAACATGGGAAATAGTGGGTCCCAAAGCCAGACCAGTTAAGAACCACTGTCTTAGAGGATCCTACTCAGGGTTATTCTCTATTGAAACAGCACATTTTCATTTCAGAGACTGAGTGCCCACAAGAGTTAAACAGGTTTAGGTTGCTAGTAAAACATGTTGAACATGATAGTGACTGGACATCACAACCACCAATAATAATTCACCACCAAGAAAAAACAATTGGCACATGTGCATTTAGCGTTAGGTGTGGTGGCCTGGAGTCAGGTTAAGTGTGTTCATGTACTCCACATTTTCCACTGGAATGTGGTGGTGTGTGCACTGTGCCTAGCTGGATTGTTTTTTATGGTGACACGTTGTGCCATAGTGAAGGTCCACACACTGATAACCACACCACTGATGTAACTGACATGTGCATTAGCACGTAGTATAACCTTTGCCTGGCCTGCAGTAGGAGGGGCAGTGGCTCTGCACAGTAGCCACATATGTCACACATTTTAGTCATATATTATGCCAAATCCAAATGTCTGAGACCAGCATGTTGTAGTCTACATACTAAGATCAAATAGATGAAATGTGAATGTAATACAAATGGAAAAGGCTACAATAATTGTTTCAACTGAAGACTTCTTATTCCAAGATTCTAAATGTTTATTGGAGATATCTAGGCCACTATCTCGAATCAAAAAAAATCTGAGGAAATAATAGTACAAGGGGGATTTTTAATGTGGGAGACAACGACAAACTGATTATTTTGAGGTGAACCACGGTTGCCTTCTGAGCCTTTGTAAGTACTGTAAAATACTGTTTAATCGGTGTTTATTATTATTTGTTAATATGATATGATATGGCTTAAAAGGACAAAGTAACCAGCTACTATTTTATTGAAGTGCGCGACTGTCACACTACGCCCTCCCGACTAAGTCGCACTATATAATCCACTGGGGGTGCTACAAAGTAACAATCGAGTTAATCATGGCGTTTGGACACAGACGCCGGAGTTCTTTACCCATTTCTCTTTTCTCCTTACCCTGATTCTAGTCAAACGCCATCTCCAGCGTTCACGGATAATCCAAACGTCAGATATAATGGCGTGAACGCCAACGTTTTAACTTCGCGTCGAGGGAATGAGAAATACCCTACACAACAAACAACGGGCTTCTCTGAGAACTAGAGCTTGGGAAAGTAGCGAGAGGCGGCGATTGGCGTGTTTGGTCGGCTGTTGAAGTCGGAAAGAAATTGTTCTGGAAAGAGAGGAGAGGGTTAGAAAAGGAGGCGCAGTCTCCGCAGGTAGGTTCAATTTTTTTTTCCAAAGACAAACTTCAGATATTAATATGTTTGTGCTCTTACAACGGTAATGTGAATGTTCCCTGTTCAGTTGGCAACTTGTTTTACGCATACTCATTTACAGAGAAGCTTTGTTAGCCTGATACATGTTGCCTAAACAGTGCTTCGTGTTGGCTGGCTATGCAGTCAGGCTATGTACTCATGGAGTAGTAGCCTATCGTAAGCTGTAGTTGATTCACAGTTCTGTTGGCTAGGTTACGTTGTCCACATCTCATTACCCTTACTGTGAGCAGTTTGTTGGATTGCTGCTTAGTTGGTAGCGATAGTTCGTAGCCTATGAACGGAGGTTCAGTCCCCTATTCTTTACCGAGTTGACTAAACTCGCATAAGTTATTGAGTTAAGGGAGTCATGCTGCTAGCTTAGTAAAATAGGCTACGATTCGCATTTAGGACTCCGTTTATGGTTAGGTCTCCGCGGAGCTTACGCTACCGGCTCATTCATCAAGGCTTAAACCAGAGTTGGGCCTACTGTCCAAGATGAAATACAAAAAAAACAAAACAATGCAGCTCGTCTGTTGTGATGCGATTGAAAGGAGGGTTACAATAGGGGTTGTCATATGGCATTTACATTCAACCTAAGAAAGGTAATTAATGTCTCTAGATACTCACCTTCATTTTTTTTTTGTAACCGCATATGATATTAACTTATAGCTTAAGCTACTCTTGAACAAAACTGTCCAGTTCTGTTTCAATGATGATAATTCTTCATAGTGATGCAGAGTCAGTGAAATAGCTTGTGTAATGTTAGCCAATTTTGAGGTCAGCCTGTGAGAGTATGAAAACTAGAGCTGTGGTCTTTCCCATGCCGGGCTGTAGTATGTTTCAAACAAGATGATTCAAGCTGAACAATGAAGTCGCCGCATCTTGCTGATGACTGGATCGATTGACCCGGCGAGTCGGGGGTAAACAGCGAAGACTTTCCCAGAGGACAGAGAGGTTATGGGCGGGAGCTGCTGTTTGAGAGGTCGGGATCGGGTGTTGTGCACGTTTAGCAGTGCAGGCACGTAAATCCATCCAGCCAAACGTGACCGTAACCCTCTCCGAACCGTTGTCTTCTCCTGGGCACTAGTTTTCTAATATCTTGGTGGATTCTTTTGTACAGTTGCCTATTTAAGTGGGGCGAAAGACTAACTTATTGGTTCATAATGGCCTACTGGATCAGTGAAGAATCTAATTGGTCCTGTTGTACAAGAGGCATGTGCAGGGAATAGTCATTCAAAGAATCATTCATTTATATGGATCTCCTTGTCTGTTTCCGGCTATATGTCGTTTTTCATTTCCTGACAATGGATTGTCCTTTCTGTCTCTCACAGATGCTGTCGGTGTCATGGCAATAACCGAGGCATGGGAGTAACGTGACCAGGGCAAGGACTGTTGCTTCCCAACCAACCTACAAGTAGTATGGCCCTCCTGCCAGACTGAAAACGTCAGGAGAGGCCAGACTGGACAGCTTGAGAGAGAGAGAGAGAGAGAGAGAGAGAGAGAAAGACAGTGAGTGACAATATTTAAAACGAGAGAAAAAGAAAAGGAAATAACAATGGATGAGTCTGCACTGCTGGACCTGTTGGAGTGCCCTGTGTGCCTGGAACGTCTGGATGCCTCGGCCAAGGTGCTGCCGTGCCAACACACCTTTTGCCGGCGCTGCCTGCTTGGAATCATGGGCTCGCGGGGGGAGCTACGCTGCCCAGAGTGCCGCACGCTGGTGGAGAGTGGCGTGGACGAGCTGCCCAGCAACATCCTGCTGGTGCGCCTGCTGGACGGCATCAAGCAGAGGCCTCGGCGGCCGGGTCCGGGGACAGGTGCCGGAGGAGGAGCAGGAGGAGTGGCCACAGCGGGAGGTTGTGCGGCCAACGGCACCGCGGCGGCACTGGTCAGGGCGCAGGCGACAGCGGCGGCCCAGAGAGAGCCAGGAGCACCAGGAGTGCAGCCCCAACGGGTGCAGGCCAAGAGCACCCTTGTCAGGGTGAGTCCGGTCCCCGTTGCTATTCTCAGCTTGAAAGTGCAGACTTTGTGATTCTGGCAAAATGTTCAACAGTGCTCAACAGCAAACCTAATTACATACCTTCCACACTTCTTAAGCAACGTTTTGATTGCCTGCAATAGTGTGTGGCTCATTCTGTTTGCTTCTCATTTACTGTCACTCTGTACAAACACCAGAGTTGTTATTGTTTTTTTTGGAGGACTCTCTGAGGAAGAGTTTGCTGACTGACAAAAAATGTAGTGGATTATCAGAGACTATGCCTTTCACTTCTTAGCTTAGCACCCACAATAGCCTCCTCCAGGGGGTTCATGGGTCACTTGTACAACTGCCTAGGGAGGGATCGCCACAAGCTCTTGTGGACAGCATGGTGTACACACACTAATACATGGGAGGTGAAGTCTTCCAGCTCTTAATTCAGTTCATTAAATCATACAGGTGGTAACTTAAGTTTTAGATGTATTTATTATGTTCCTCATGATGTATCCTTATAATGTTCCTCTTGGCACAGATTGTTCAAGTCCACTTGATAGCAACTAAAGAATAGTAGTTTAAAAAATAGAAAAATTGTTTAAAAAAGAAAAAAACTGAAAAACATAGGAATTGAAGAAAACATATGGCTCTGCAGGCTTAAATCGCTCCTCTGGATTACCAGTTATAGCAGCCAGGCTAGGCCCAGTTGACCACTGGTCAGTGTGAAGAGTCATCTAGCTGCCTGTCAGTCTGAATTGATTGTTGCGACAACAGCTTGAATGTGCTGACAGTGTGTTTGCCTGAAGGGCGGACAAACGCACACAGACAGGGCTGAACATCTGAGGGCCTGGAATTCAAGGAAGTTAGGCTGGGCTGGGTCAAAAACTAAGAGAGGGTAGCCTGGGGTGATCTATAACAAGGAAAACAAGAGGTTGCTCTTGGTAACCTTAGTGGGTCTGGTAGTCAAATAGACTGTTGGTTGTTTGATGCAAATGATTGCTTTGTTTACATTGATGAAAGGAAAGGATGAGGTTTTTCAAGATCCATGTGTTTACTGTTGAAATCCAAACGTAATGGACACGAGCAGTCCTGGGAGGCTCAGTGTTTAATTTGTTACCTGTGTGTGAGTTCCTTCCTGTGCCTTTTAAAAATGTTAAAGGAGATTGGTCTGTCTTCTGTGTTGCCTTTGAGGGACACGTTTGTTTGGTCAGTGTGGTATGTGTGCAGGTCCATGCTAACCCCACATCAGTGTTTGGACAAGTGAGATTTTAAGGGTTCAGCTGAAGCTTGACTATCAAGATCCGGGCTTGATGTAATGCTTACCGTTGAGTTCTGTTAACAGTGCTGAAGAACACTTTGAGTGGTGTTGGAGATCTTTTCCAGGAATGAGTGAGGTGTTGAGAGGTGAACAGGCATGGAGGTTGGAGGTGTTTGAGGTAAAGGGCTTCTGCTGGTGGTGACTAGCTTAATGGAGGAGATCCAGTTTATGAAGCTCTTGGTGATGCCCTGTGGGGTATACTACGAAGCACAATAGACATATCTAGGCTATGTAGACATTTTGAGGCTTCACAAAGCCTTGACTCTGGGGTATATGTTAAGTGATACTACGATAGCAGTTATGTGATGTATTTGTCAAACTAGGCTTTCAGCTCAGATCTGTGCGCGTTCTCGGTGTTGGGATGACGTTGGCCAATCGTGAAACGTGGAGATGCACAAGACCGCCTCTATTTAAAAACAATTACTTCCGCATTCATGAGTGATAGCTTAATCTACACTGCGGTCATTTTTTGTGTCTAACCTTTAACATCAAATAAATCAATTGTCATCAGTTGTTGTATGCTATGCACGTCCATAGTGGGATATTTGCACGCACAGCACTATTAAAGCGCATTCGAGATCCAAAATGTTAGTAGAGGCGGAGCTCCACCTGTAAGATATATGACAGAATCCTACACGTGAGAGAACTTCGTTTTTAAAACAATTGATTGGTCAGTGGGCGGTAGATTACACAATTTGAGCTATAACTTAGCACATAACCTCCTCCCGACCAGGATTGGTTGACAGCATAAGATACCATGGTGATATAGCGACGCTAAAACAGATCCACTTTCGTGTCACAGCATACCCTGGCTTTGAGCGCAACATGCCTCGCTAACCCACTAATCGAGATTCGTAGTATACCCCCCTGGTGAACTCAGGAACCAGGTTAAGCCCACTTTACCTTAGGCATCTCATAGGGAGGTGTAGTGTGTGTGTGTGTGTGTGTGTGTGTCTTGTGTGTGTCACTATGTTTCTTGTTGCAACACGAGGTAAAGGCACTATACTCCAGGTCGCCTGTTTTTAGATAATTGCCATGACAACAGCTGTTTTTGTTTTTTTATTTGTTTCATCTCCCGGAACATGTCACATGTTTCCCTCCTGGCGAAAACAAGAGCCCTCTTGATGGCATGTCTACGTGTCTGCGTCTCC